>NW_007728693.1:243259-280509 GCF_000696425.1 Galeopterus variegatus | reverse complement strand
TTACAAGAGCCAAGATATGGAATCAACCTAAGTGTCCATCAGCAGATGAGTGGATAGAGAAACTGGTATATGCACATGACGGAATACTATTTAGCCATGAAAAAGAATGAAATCCTATAATTCACGGCAACATGGATTAGCCTGGAGGACATTATGTTAAGTGACATGATTGCAGCACAGAAAGACAAATACGATGTGTGCTCACTCATGTGTGGAGCTTAAAAAAGTTGATCTCATAGAAGCAGAGAAGAGAGTAGTGGTTACCATAGGCTAAGGAGGACAGAGGACAGGGGGACATGGAGAGAAATTGTTTAATAGGTACAAAAGTACAGCTAGATGGGAGGGGTAAATGGTGGTGTTCTATAGCGCTGCAGGTGACTAGAGTTAACAGTAATGCATCGCATATGTTCCAGTAGCTAGAAGAGAGGCTTTTCAATGTTCCCAACACAAAGAAATGATGCGTGTGTGAGGCGACGGATATGCTAATTACCCTGACGTGATCTTTACATATTGTATACATGTATCGAAATATCAAACATAAATACATACAGTTATTATGTGTCAGTTAAAACAATAATTTTAAAAAGGAAGGTGAGGGCAGATACACGGAGGTATATTGTTCTATTCTCTCACCTCTTTTGTATTTTAAAAATTTAAAAAGGAGAAAGGAAAAGAGTGCACTGATACACGTGACATGTCGAACCTCAGAGACACGCTCGGAGAAAGAGGCCAGACCCAGGAGACCACACGCCACACGATTCCACTGATATGCGATGTCCACAGTGGGCAAGTCCATGGGGTGACAAAGTAGATTAGTGGCTGCCTGGGGTGGGGGTCGAGTGGGGGGGTGACCGCAGACCAGCCGGGGGGGTCTAATCAGGTCCGTCTTTTTGTTCTATTCAGGCCCCCCCCACCTGCCTTACTCAGTCCACCTGGTCAGGTGTTCCTCTCATCCCAAACACCCTGAGTCATGTTTGACCAAATGGCTGGGCGACTGGCACATAAAATTAGGCCTCATGCTCGCTCACAGCAAGCCTTAGAGAACACAACAGTTGCCACCTCCTTCCAGATAAAGCTTATCAGAAAAAGCAGTTAGAAGTTGGTACAATGCAGGCTGGGTCAAGGGTTCACTCCTCACCCAGCTCAAGGGTTTTGCATGATTTCTTAACCCTGGACAAACATCTTACAAATGTGCCGCCAGCCCCAAGGGGAAGGAAGGAGTGAAGCTCTGTCGCTGACACACGTCCCAGGTGGGACAGCAGTGCTACGTGTCCACTCATCTTCTTCCTCGTCATATTAAACCCCAGAGAAACCCAACACCACAAAACAGAAAGACAGAAGATGCCGGCAGACATAAGCGCATCATCACGCTGTCCTCTTTGCGTGCTGGCCCCCAGTGCCTGTCATTGGCAGTGTGCCCTTGCACTGCAATGGACATTCCAGACCTCCCCTGAGGACGGTAAGTCCCTATGCCAGGCAGAGAGGAGCTGGCCTCTGCTGGCCGATGCCCAACACCTGCAGGAATGTTCAAGAAATATTTCAACCTGCAGTCCCGACCTGTCTGCCCAGCACTCATCAACTGGCCATTTGGAACACCTGGCAAACTGCCCGGATGTACCTGCTCACATCCAGGAGCCATAAAGGCAGAGCATCTGTCTGCCCAGAGGTGGGAAGACTCTGCCGGAGCTCTGCGGACACCCACAGGAGTCACAGTCAGCGTCCTCCGAATGATGTCACACTTCACGCCTGGGGCTTCTCAGTTTATTTGGAAACAAAATTATTGGCTCATAATATTGCCATGGTCATGGGATGTTGCTTTCAGGAAGAAAGGACCGTCATGTGATCTCAGCAGCCAGAACAGAACCAAATGTGAAACTCGCACCTCAGCACGGCTTCTGCTGGGGCCTTGCCACGAGCCAGAGTGAAACAGGCCCGGGTTAGGAGGTGCAGATGGGCTCCTTTGGCCTCAAATTCTGGAGGGAAATCTGACCCTGTGAAGTGCTCTATAAGATGTCATGTGATCCCTGAGAAGAGTAGGAGGCATCATTTGAGATGGTAACACGTTACCACAATGTGTCAAAATAACAGGAAATTGTTTTGTTTTCTCATTGAACACAATGTATTCAGTATTCATCAAGACACTCTTTTTTACAAGGAATTGGAGGTAAATATTTACAAATTATATAGCACAATATGATTATCCATATTATAGGAAGAATTTCTAAAAAATAATATGCGAAAGAACATAGGAGGAAAACAGGTAAAGAATATGACCTGGCAAAATACAAGTATCTAATTAATTATATGTCACTAATCATGAAAAGAGATTCAACTCTCTAGAAATTAGAGAAATGCAAATTAAAATGACATTATTAAAATAGAACGTGACTCTGGACCTTCTTCTCAGATGCGTTCCTGACTCCCTGCCTGTGGCGCATTGGTGTCCAGGGGACACAGCCCAGCCTGCAGAGGTGCTTTTTTTGTTGTTTTTTGGCCCACACTGTTTTTCAAATTTGTATTTAAATTGGATTACATACCAATATTTAAAAGACAGAACATTTTTACATAGAAGTATAGATTGGAACATCGGAAGCACTGGGCACTCTGGGCCTGCCTTCCGCTTGGCCCCACTGGACTGGAGCTGAGATGTGCCACCCCTGCAGCCAGGACGTGGACTCCCCAGTTTCCAGGTCCCCACCAGGCCTGCCCATCCCCTGATGTACCTTTCCAACCCTGGGAGACTTCAGAGTTTGTGATCTTGATCTCTGCCCTCCAGAGCAGAGGCGGCTGCTGACAAATGGCAGAAATAGAGCAGGGGAACCCACTGGCCCCTGTGATCCACCACTTCTGCCCACGTGTATGGCCCCTCTGGGGCTCAGGTCTAATTGCAGCCTTCACTCCAGGCTGGACCCTCAAGCCTCCTGACAAGCTGGCCAGTTTAGTCACCACCTACGCAGAGGCTGAGCCCAGAGCCTGACCTCTGTGCGATGCAGAAGTGGGGAGTTTCACCACACCCCAGGAGAGGAGAGCAGGGAGGGGGAGGGGTGCAGCCAGGTCAGGGATGCTTGGAGCAGCCAGGCCTTCTGCGGGGCTGGGCTCAGCTTGCCCCTTAGTTCCAGGCATCTCCCCTGTCAGCGCCTGGGCTTGAGTTTACTCCTAGGCCCTGGCAGGGTGGGGAAGGGGTACTCTCTGGAGCTGTGGGCATGGAAGCCTAAGGCCAGGTCACCCTCTCCCCAGCCCCCACCCCCCAGATAAGTTCTGCAGTGGGCAGGTCAGGGTTGGAGGGGAGAAACCAGGCAGACGCTCTCAGTGGCTCAGCCTGTTGTCAACCTGACCCTGCCTGAGGTGGGGCGACCCCTCTGAGCTGGAGTCTTAGGCACCCGGCCATGAGAGCTGCAGAAGAAGGGGAAGGCCATGTTCTTGGCTGCTAAGTGCTGCTGGGCAGATAGGAAGGCACTGGTGCCACCTGGAAGGAGGGTGCTCAGTAGGAGCCCACTGTCTGGCAGGGGCCACCTCCTCCTCAGGGATTGGCTGTGTCTTCAGTGCACTTCTACATCCAATGGTCACTCAAGTTGGTAAAATTTCATTATTTATTAGAAATATGTGCATTTACCACTTACAGGGTGCCAGGGCCAATGGGAAGCCCTGGAGGTGGAGAATGGCCCAGCCCCTGCCCCTGGGAACCTACAACTCGGGGGCAAAGCAGAGGCCAGGTAGCCACAGCCTGCAGAATACACACGGGGGTGTGAGGTGGTGGGAAGATGCCTGGGAGGAAGTGAACAGAGCCCCCCAAGCTCTGGGGCGGTGGGTGGTACCTGTGAACCCAGAGGGATGTTGCCTTCCAGGGGCTCCCACGGGAACAGGAGAGTGAAGGCAGTTGCCCCAGAGCCTGTGCACTCCTGGCAGGTGAGGTCTGGCTTCAAGGCACACAGAGCCCCTCTGGATCCACAGGAGAGGAGCCAAATGGGATTCCTGGAGGAGGGGGGCCTTGAAGAGCTGGCACATTTTGGTGAGGAGGGGGCAGCATGGCAAGGTGGGGAGGAGCAGGAACAAAGCGAGACATCAGGGGAGTGCCCGTCAGAAGTTGGCCTTAAGGGTGGAGGCAGGTCCCCCTGCCACAGGCTGCTGTGCTGGGCCCAGGGCTGTGTGTCTTGCTCTGGTTGAGGACCGTCAGCCTGGCAGGTGTGAAGGACAAACAAAGAGCAGGGGCAGTGCCTGGTGACAGGCTTTCCACATGGTCCTGGGAAGGTTCCTGACACTCAGCCTCTGGCAGGTGGAACAGGGAGCACGAAGCTCGGGAACGTCCAGTCACGGTGTGCCTGGCCCACAAGGCCTGCTCCCAGCTGAGGGCCAGGCAGCTTCCCTGTGCTTCGAGCACCTGCCCAAGCCAGTCGGCCCTGGGAGCTGAGTTGCCATGAGCCAGGCTCCCAGCGCCATGCTGGGACAGAACAGGTGCATTGGCTCCTCTGGTCAGGGGCAGAGGCAGGCACCCTGGGGGCTCAGAGAAACAGGCAGCCAGGCCAAGCACAGGCCACCTGAGGGTCTGCGAACTTACTCCTGCCGTGCTCTCACGCGGGCACCTTGGACACTCCTCAGGCCCGGTTTCTTTCTCAGTGTCCCCAGCAACAACAGAAGCTGCCCACGTGTTACATCCCAGGGCCTTTGTGGACACGGTGGCCCTGGATGGTGGAACCACTCTGCAAACTATAAAGTGGAGTGCTGGTGCCCAAGAGGAAGGGCTGATGGAGGGGAGCTGCCTTGCAGGCTGTAAAGGGCAGTCCTCACCGCTGTCACCGGGCCTCCTTCCTGGTGCCCTGACAGGCTGCTCTGCCTCCCCCCCCCGCAGGCCCTCCGGAGCCCGGCGCCCCCCAGCCGCTGCTCATCTGGCTGCTGCTGCCCCTGCTGCTGCTCCTGCTCTTCCTCCTCCTCGCCGCCTACTTGTGCAGGTAGGAGTGTCCCGGGGCGCCGACGTGCCCCAACCAGCTCGGAGGAGGAAATGAGCCCTGGCCAGGCTGCAGGCGTGGGCCTCGCAGATCGCAGGCGGCCCGGCCTTAGCTCGGCTCAGCCATGAGCAGCAGAAAGAGCTTTTCCCGGCTCACCTGGTGGGTATTACTGTGCCGGGGGCTCTTGGCTCTTTGGAAACCTAGATGTGCTGACACCTAACGCGTCTTGTGTCCTAAGGTTCCGGAAGCAGAGGAAAGCTGTAGTCAGCGCTAACGACAAGAAGATGCCCAACGGGATCTTGGAAGAGCAAGGTACAGAAACGCCTGTCCCCGGCCGGGGCTGGGGAGAGCATGTGTCCTTTCTTACCAGGTGGAGGGGTGTTTCCTTTTTTTAAAATATCAAGTAAATCGTAAATTCCTTCACCTTTTCAACTTTGATCTTACTGTACCTGGTATTATGCTGTCATTTATTTATAACTGTAGAATTTCACTGTTTCAAACTTTACAAGGATCATTTTTCTCTCTGGTGTGACACAGATGTTTGAGAAGTTCTAGTTTGTGGCTTTTTGGAAGAGATTGTTCATATCCTGTCGTTTTCACGGGGTTTCGACATAGAACGTTTTTTAATAAGGCCTGTAAAATCGTTCTAAGATAACCCTGGTTCATTGTCTAAAGGGCTCGATGGAAACTGGGCTGTTTCAGGGTCAGGCTGAAGAAGGGGGCTGCTCTGCTAGAGCGTTTAACACTGATGGAGGCCTTTGAGATCCCAAGTTGAGTTTCTAACGTAGATGCTACTTACCAAGGCACATTGTTTTTCTATGCACACATTGAGATGACCGAGAAACTAATATAAAGCAGAGGCCTTTAAAAATATTGGCCCACACCGCTGACTACAACTTCCTGTGGTCAGCTTTCTACCCCATTGTGCCAGGGTTTGGGGGGGACACACATGCTGTCAGACTTCAAATGGAATTTTGAAACCAACCCGAGATAATAAAAAGGATATCGGCAACAAAAGACCTAGAGAGGTGCAGGAGGGCAGGTTCGCAGCACTGGGGGACCCGCAACCCTCGGTAGGTGGGAACCTGGCCCGGTGCCAGCTTGCTGCCCTGTGCCTGCCCTTCCCCCTGCCCTGCACATTTCAGCTGATGGGAAGGAAGAGGGTGAGGCTGGGAGTAGCGGAGAAGCCCAGCGCACTCTCAGATCCGTTCCTGTCTGTCTCCTGGAGCAGTGAGCCTTGGGGGAGTTCTCGGCTGGGCTTCAGCAGGGCTCTGCAGGTGGGGACAGGCCCTTCTGCGAGTGTGACAGCTGCATTATCATGTTGACTTTGTCAATGTCAGCTCATTCCCCAGGAAGAAGTGCAGGCTCGTGACTTCTCTTCTTGCCCCTCACTCTGAACTTACAGATGCTCCCTTCAGCCCGCCCTTCTTTCCAGTGCCCTTCCCCCTGCCCACCCACCCACCCCACATAAGGATGGTTTTCGCTTATTTCCCTTGGAGCCTATGGGGTGTGAGGAACCAGGAGTATTTGTTACAAAGAGGAGAAGGCTGAGGGAGACTCATATCCTAAAGGATTTCCAGCCCGTTCCAAGATTACACCGAGAAGCCTGTAATTATTCTTCTCTGTTTCTAAACCTGGAAACCTGAGCCAGAGTGTGAAGCCACCTTAAACGCTTTGCAGAGGCTCAAGGGCTGCAGGCAAGGAGAGGCGGGTGGGCAGGCGGATGAGTGAGCTGGCAGGGGACCGGGCGTCCATGCGGGGTGAGAGCAGGTGGCACTGCACGGAGGGGTGCCCATCACTTCGAGAGGGCGTGGCTGCGTCTTGGGAAGAAGCAGACGTTTGGATTCAGTCGCTCAGGGCCCCCCTTAGCCCTGGGATACAGGATTTGAGAGGAGCCTCGCTCCAGCCATGTCATTTCTTCAGGAATGGTGTCCGGGAGTGTGGCTAAAGGACGTCCACGTTTCTTTTGATCCCACAGAGCAGCAAAGAGTGATGCTGCTCAGCAGGTCCCCCTCGGGGCCCAAGAAGTACTTTCCCATCCCCGTGGAGCACCTGGAGGAGGAGCTGCGCGTCAGGTCGGCTGATGACTGCAAGCAGTTCCGCGAGGAGTTCAACGTGAGTGCGGGAGGGCCCTGTCCTCGTGTCACGTAGTAGAGACCCGTGCAGCACGGTGTCACGTCGTCGTGTGGGATCAGTTATCCCAAAGACGCAAACACCTGTGTCGATGATGATGCTGTTGTCCCAAAAGTGGGGCTGAGGGAACCTGGTTTCTGGGGCAGTGCCCTTCGCGAATGCTCCTTCCTCATCTCTGAGACGGTGGAGTTGGAGGCTCCTGAAGCCTCCTTCCAGCTCGAACGCTGTAAATGCCCTGTTCTAATATCAATGTGACACACACAGTAATCCCCATCCCGTGGAGGTCCAGGGCCCGAGCACGTGCAGTGTGAGAATTGCACACTGGAGCAGTGGAGCCCCTGGACCATCCTTTTGCAGCTCTTAGAGCTCGAGTGTCCGATTGGGGTAGGAAATGTCCCTCTTCTGAGCCACTGTCAAGCAGTCATGGGGACTGCCCTGAGGGGACACAGGTCTGCTCTGCCTGTGGAAGTAAGCACGAGTCTCTGCGTTTCATCCTGCCACTGCTGTTTGAGATGAATTACGTCCATAGCCTTAGCAGTGGCAGCAGCTAACTTCAGGGGACGCACGTGACTAAGTGGCACTGTCCCTGTTGCAGCAAACTCATTCTCTTAACTCTCAGCATAAATTGCAGATGTAAATTATCGACACCTCCCCTTGTGTTGTTACTTTTTTATTGAATGTCCTGTGGATTTTGGATCCGCTGTTAGAGGGTACTTCAAAAAGTTCATGGAGAGATCCATATTATATTTCAGTTCTATTTTTCCGTGAACTTTTTGACATGCCCTCGTATGCATCTAGGTAGAGAGATAGACAGACAGATAGATATAATGACATATGATAGATGGAGGGAAGGAGGAAGGGAAGGACGGACAGACAGACAGACACTGAGAAGAGATGTCTTGGATTTCATTATTCAGTGTTTGTTCCCTGATCGTGTTCTGAGTTGGGGTTTGTGCATTTTCACCTTCCTGTGTGCCTGCTTGCTGAGGGTCGAGCTGAGAGAGGATGGGTTTCCAGTGGGATTGCTGACTCCTCCTGACCCCGGCACATCAGTTAACCTCCTCGAAGCTGCCATCGATGAAGGGGGTGGGCCTGGGCCTGTCTTAATTCTCTCTCCTTTCCAATGTGTGGCTCTGACAACAGATTCTGTAGACAGCAAAGTGTCGTGCGATTGTCACACCTGAAGACCCCATGGACTCTCCTGCAGACATATGACTTTTCACACACAAACAATCTGTGAGGTCACGGCAAGGTGACGGCACACTTAAACTATACTTTGCTTATTTTTTATATTACTTTTTTTTCTACTTTTTGGCGTCTGGATTGTTCAGGGATCCGAACCTCTGACCTTGGTGTTATCAACACCACGCTCTAACCAACTGAGCTAACTGCGTAGTCTCCTTTGCTTATTTTTTATTACAAGCCTCATCTGCTTTATCTTGCTTCCCTTTTATTGTTTCCAAATGTGTCCCCTGCTTTTCTTTCTTTTTGAGAAATGAGGTCATATTGAAAGACAGCTCCAAGCACCATTGTTTTGCAATCTCTCAGCCTGACAAGAGAAGTTAATTCTCCATTTTCAAAATAACTAATCAAGTTTGCAGCTAGAATATTCCCACCCACCCCCCTTCTCGTCCCATTCCCCTTGCACTTTAGTTTCTCCATGTGGAGGGCAGCTGGTGGCTGGGCTTGCTGGTGGAGGCTCTGAGTCAGAGGCAGCTGGCTTTGCCAGTCTCTCAACAGTGGGGCAACTCCCCGGAGAGGGCCAGGAATGGGGTGAGAAGGGTGAGGCTCTTGCCCCAGGCACAAAATTTAAGAGGGCACCAAAAAGCTCAGTAGTCAGGATAAATCATATTTTAATGCAACCTTTAAAAATATCAAAATGTTTGCACACAGTCCTCGGGGAACAGAATTGCACAATGCTCGATGAAGACAGGGTTGACCTGACATTTTTCCTGTTGCCCTGGGCTCCCATGCAGCTCGTCACCTCACTGATTCTGTCGTTACCTAAGAGTTTGATTTTTAGTCATCATGGATTCTGTGCATTAATTCAGATTTTTTAAAAAATATATTGCATTCGAATATTACTTCCTGAGTTTTTTGGTATCCCTTTAAAGTTTGCAAGGGCTTGCTCAGCTGAACATGCAGTCCACCTGCCCAGCGGTGGGTGTGTGGAGAGATGGTGCAGGGAAGAGCCCTGGAACTGGAGTCCAGGGGGTCCTGCCTGGGGGGGACCCTGTGGGAGCTGCTTGTTTACTGTTCTCTCAGTTGAGGCTCTGGTTGTGTCCTAAGGCCACATCCATCCATGCAGCACCACCCTTGCAGGAGCATGGGTGCCTGTGTGGCCAGCCCACTCCTGGGCCCTGAGATGGACATGCTGAGCTCGGCTCTTGCACCCCTTCTTTCTCTCTTCCTACCCGCGGCTCTGAACTCCTCTCCCAGATGTCACGAGAGGGACCCAGATGAGGCTCAAAGTGGTCACACCAGTTGAGTTTGGACATTTGTGGTTGACGATCCAAAGCTCAGGCCAATGTAATGAGGATAAAAAGGGTTTGGTATTGGGGTCAGCACATTGGGGTGAAGGCAGGAGTCAGCCTGTCTGAGTGTGTGTTCCAGCTGGAGGGCTTGGGTAATTTACTTCCCCCCGCCTCCGTTTCTCACTCTTTGAAATGGGAGTGCTCCCTGCCCCCATTGGATTGTGGTAACATGTAGATGAGTCCTTACCAGTGACCTCTGCAGTCTCCACCCTGCAATGGTAGATGGTGTCTTCCCCGGCCCCGATTAAACCCTGTCAAGTGAATGACACTAGGCCAAGTGACAGTCCCTCTCCATGTAGGATCTTCCAAGCCTCCATCCCAGCAAGTTATTTCAAGCCAAGTGCATGGGGCCAACTCAAATAAATGCTTAGAAATGCACAGAGAGGTGTCACCAGGAAAAGTTTCAGCACAATAAACAAACCAGAACCATCCTCTGGAGCTGGCTGGAACAGCTTGGGTCTCTTGCAGAACCACGGAGGGGAAGGGACGTGGCTCGGGTATTCATTGAAATGAAATGTCACCTCAAACAAATAAACAACACATCCTCCTTGGACAATTTACATAATTGGACAATCGATCATAAGGTATTTATCAACCAATTACTACATGCCAGGCTCAAAGAGGCACTGCAAGGCCCATCCAGTTACCATAGACCCTTCTGGCTGCTCCCTTATGTCCCCAGAGCCACTTGAGCAGCTTGGAGAGTTGAGTCCCCAAGTAGACTGACTTGGGCACTGGGGGTGTGCTGGGCCGAGTCCCTGCAGGGATGTGACTCTGTGTGCTTGGATCCGGGTGTGCGTGCGGTGCACAGAGCACCTCCCTCACCCTGTCTGACCCTCAGTGCAGGCCACCGAGCCCAGCAGTGCTGACCATCTCATGTTCCCAATCGTGGGTAGCTCCTGGGGTCACACAGCTAGGGGTGACAGAACCTGTCCCCCCTTGCCACTTAGACCCCTCTGGAGAGGCTTCTCAATTTCTTTTAATTTATTGTTTTTTAATAGACTTTATTTTTTGGAACAGTGTTTGGGATACAGAAAAATTTCACAGAAAGTGCAGCGTTCCCACATCTCCCATCTCTCCCCTGCAGGCGGTTCCTTGTTATTGATTGACATCTTGCATTGGTGGGCTGCATTTGTTACCACGGATGAGCCAGCAGTGATACAGTGTTACTAACTAAAGGTCACCGGTTAGGGCTTGTGTGTCCTCCTTTCTGTGGGCTTTGGCAACTACACAGAATAATGTATCCATCATCACAGAATCATGCCTCCTTTTTATTTCCAGCACTGGAGTCAAAAAGCTTTTTAGGGTAGAAAAAGAGAAGGCTGTAGAATGTTACCACAAATGCAATGTTTAGGTTAGGTTCAGAAGGTCAGTGTGAAGACAACTTTGAAGAAGAATTATAAATGCCAGGCTGGGTAGGTGCTGGTGGCTGAGGACGAAGCCAGGAACCACCCCACCAGGCTGGCCCCTCCACGCTGGCCCTGGTAGAGCCTCCACCTGTAGTCATGGGGTTTGGTGGCCCCAAAAGCAGAGGAAAGAGGGTGGCCTCTGGCGCCCTGCAGTGAGCACTGGCTGGCCAGGGCTGAGTCTGTGACTGAGAAGCTCCCTGCCCCGGAAGAGGGAGGTTGGGGTACGGGGGGTGGCAGGGCAGGCCCTGACTCACAGCATGGACAAGCCTAGGGCAGCGGGGCTTTGAGCTGAGGCTGCTCGGTGAGGGCTGTCCCACTCTCCCGGGCACTTACAGAGGGACACGCAATGCCCTCACTCTTTCCTGTGCTTGAAGGAATGAGCGCCCTCCCCTCCTTGTGGTTTGGTGCCGGCTGCAGGCCAGGCTGCCAGGCCCCCACCCAGGGCCTGCCCCTTGCTAGCCAGTGACCCTGGGCTAGTCTGCAACACCTTGTCTTGGCTTTCAGCTTCCTCATCCATAAAGTGGGGGTGATGCTAGTGTCACCGGATAATAGGTGAGTTGCAGAGGCTGGGGTAAGACAGCTGGAGCCAGCCAAGAATCAGAGGCAGGTGGCACTGAGTAGGAGAAAGAACGAGAAGTCAGGATGCCTCAGTTTACACCCCTGTGTGCCACTCCCCAGTTGCAGTGCCCTGGTGAAGTGATCCTTCACACCTCGGCGTCCTCATCTGAGAGAGAGGGCCGGTCGGGAGTATTGACCCCAGGACCTCGGTCATGCTCTGCTCAGTCCGTAAGACTGGGTGGGGCTGCAGAGTCGGCGTTGCTTGTGGGTCCCCAGGCCCTGCCGATGCTGCTGGTCCAGAGCACAACCAGAGTCTGAAGCAAGGTTGGGACTGCACCTGGGGTCTCTTCCCCCACCCGTTCTCTCCCCAGCATCACAATACTCATCCTTCAGCCCAGCCCCAAAGCCACACAGCCCTGCTCAGCCATCCACACCTTACTGCTCTGTCTCCTGGCTGGAGCTCTGTCCTGGTCAATCTGTACCTCCCCGTTCCCCTGCTCTGTGTCAGGACCTGGGTCCTGGGATCGGGTAGGGATGCATGGGCAAGCCCCTGCCTCATGCAGCTCAGGGTCTGGCTTATGGGACCATCGTTTTGCCCACACCTCTGTTGGCCCCAGTAGACAGCGCACTCTGAGGAAAGCCAGGGCCTATGTCTCATTCATCCTCTTCCCCGTACCTCATACGGGTGCGAGGCAGGGGCGGACAATGGACAGAAGATACTTTGCTTAGAGATGGGTTCTCTTAACTCCCCAGGGAAGCTGATGTCAGCACGCTGCTAACTGTACATTTTCTTCCAGTCGCTGCCATCTGGACACATACAAGGAACTTTTGAACTGGCAAATAAAGAAGAAAACAGAGAAAAAAACAGATATCCCAACATCCTTCCCAGTAAGGTTTTACTTTGCTTGCATGACCAATGGCATTTGCACTAACCTCAGCATGGCCTTGCAGCTCCCCTGACTGCGTCTGTCCGGAAAGCGTGATGTCCGCGGTGCTTGGACATCAAGGGCCCCTGTTTCAGGATAGCTGCTCAGCACTTGCACCAGGGACTCTAAAGTGTTCCCCTCTAGGTGCCTGTCTCCCAACACAGACTTTGGAACTTTTGTTGCTCATGGGTCTGGCTGCTAAGCCTGTGCTAGCTGTTGAGGCCTTGGGCCTCACACTAGGCCTGCTGGTGGCCCTGGGCATCTCCCCTTCCTCAGACTCAGTGTTCTTGGCCACAGCAGCAAGTGCCCAGAGTCCTTTGGGGTGCTGGACCAAGGACAGAAATGACACAATAAGAAACCTCGAGAGGGTTCTGACATCTTTAGCCCAGCCTATGTAAGAGAAGCTATGGTCTGTCCAATCTGTGGTCTCTGGGTCTTCAGGCACTTTCCAGAAATAGTTCTTTCCCATTTCACATGCATGAGTTTTAGATGTGGTTTTTACACAGCCCACCATGAGCCCATGATTCAACTGAAACTAGAGAAATTAGTCAAATAGTCCTTCATTCAACACACGTTTGTAGGCAGGCCCGGGGGGGACTGGTCAGGAGGCCGCTGCAGTGGATGTGCCACTGAGCTGTGAGGTGGGCTGGCTCCAGGGCTAGATTCTGAACACATTGTGAAGATTGAGTCACCAGGATTTGCTGCCAGATGGGGAATAGGAAGACCGTCGCAGGAGTTTAGGGTTCTTTAGAATAATTCATGTCAAATGCAAATCTGATATTTGGAAGTTATCAATTTTTAATTTAATTAATTACCTTATGCCTTGATTTGCCAAATGTACGCATTAAGGGCCTGCTCCACAACAAGCACTTTTCCAGGTTCCTTACCTGCTTTTCTCTCTTAATCACCAAGACTTTCTCTCTTAAAGGCAGTATTTACATTGTTAATTGAGAGCATTTAGGTGGGACCTCCGTGGCAGCAGAATCAATGGCCAGGTGTGGGAGTCACCTGCATCCAGCCCCTCCTCCCGGTTTGTGCAGGCCCGGGGTGGAGCCGCTGGGGATACACATGGGAGCCCCAACCTAGAGCAGGTGGAGCCTTCCTCCTGCAAGTCTTCTCCAAGCTGGATTCTCTGGCTTGTACTACGGAAGTAAATTGGCCTTTCCTTCAAGTGTGATAGTGTGGCAGGATGCTGAGCAGGCTTTTCCAGCTCCCTGTATAAGGTCTCTCCCCCACCTCCTGACCAGGGTGAGGGTCTGCCCCAGCTCCTCCCTGCCCATCCAGGGCTAGGGGATACCGCCAGACATGGCGTGTTTCACACAAGTGGGACGTTGGCTTAAATGGCATGTAGGCATTGTGTCCTGGAGAGGACCAATGGGTGGCATGTGGTGTCTGGCGTCAGGAAAACTAAAGGCTAAAGGAGAGGCACGTCTGATTAAACCAAGCAGTTGGTCAGAGGTGTCACTGGGACCCCTGCTGGGGGCCAGGGCTGCTGGGCTGGATCCTGGGACATCAGGGCAGGGGTGTCTCAAGGCTGCTCTCCAGACTCCCAGGGGGAGAGCCCCTGCTGTCATTCAGGTGGGAGTTAGGGTCAGCAGGGGAGACGCAGAAGAGAAGACCAAATCCCACAGCCCGGGACACCTTCCCTGCCTTTCCTGGCCTCACTAAGTTGACTGTAGATCTTTCATCAGATCTACAAGGGCCCCATGGGCTGGAAGCCCAGTCACGTGTGTGGCGCTGGGAAGCTCTGAGGACACGGGTCAAGGTACCATCTGTGTCTGGGAGGCTGGACTTTTGCCTATGGGAAGGCTCCATGGCCAATGGCAAATGAGTCGTCTTTTTCTGGAAAAATGCCAACAGCTGATAATTTTAGGAAATGTTTTGAAAGTGAAGTGTGACTTTTTCGAATAGAAAGACAGGAAGCTCTTAGAAACTGCAAGATTCTAAATCTAACCAGAAGGCTATTTTTTACCCTTCGCTTTTCTATAGCTGTCCTCAAAGCTTAGATCAGTCCAAATTATTTTCAACTGGCATTATACGTGTTCAGTCAGAGCTATTTCTGCCTCGGTTGTCAGCCCCTGAGCAGAAGGGTCTCACGGCGAAGTCTGCATGGCTGTAAGTTTGGGGTTTTGACACCCTGACTGCTCATGTGACCCTGAGAGCTGCACTGGCCCCTCCTCTGAGGCCACCGGCTCGTGGCCATGCAGCTGCTGTCCAGGTGAGGAGAGACAGTGCACCATGCGGGGGCCCTGCCCAGCACTACGTGGCAGCACAGCCCTCCCCGGTTACTGTCAGTCCTGAGGGGAGTAGGGGGGCAGAAAGCAGGGATAAGGACTTACCTAGACTTATTCAGTAATAATTCAATAAAGAGGTACTAAGTACCTACTGAGTACTGAGCTCTGCCCAGCACAGCATAATACCCTCAGAAACAGCTTTGTCCCAGGCCAAATCTGGATATTCCTCAGAAAGTGGCCCACGTATTCATCACACACAGGGGCGCGGCGCCTGGGTCCACAGTGCTTTAAGGGGCCCGTGAAAATGTTCTTCTCACTGCTTTTAAAATCATAAAAAATGTATACATATCCCAGCCTGCATTATAGTCATGTTTTACTATTTATGCAGTCATAAAATAACATTTAAAAAATTTTTTTATGGAGGAAGAGGCCCATGAAGGCAGAAGTGACTGGGGCCCACAAGAGTCATAATGGAGCCCTGGTTGAAACCTCCCCGACATGCATACACACACACACACCACACCACACACACATGCAACACACACACAACATACACAATATGCACACCACAGACATACATGTACACACCACACATGCACACACATACCACATTCACACATACTGCAGACATACACATACACACACACTACACACATACACACATATACATATGCACACCACACACACTCAAGATACACTATGTCATACACCACATATACACACACACGCCACACAACACATTCAGACCACACATACATACCACACACAATATACATGTACACACCACACACTACAAGCATACACATACACACACACACTCACACACACCACAAACATGCACACACACATCACATACACACAGAGCACTCCCACCCTGGAAAACTGCTTGCACAACAGGCTGGAATCTTCCAGGCAGGTGGCCCAACATGCCCAGTCCAGATCTGCGTGAGTCCTGCTTTACCTTCCAGCTCTGGGCAAACTGTGAAGGGTGGGGATCAGGGTTCAAAGTCCCTAACCTCCATCCTCAACATCTACTTGTCTTCATGGGTCATTTTCCTGGAAAGCCCAGGAAAGTGGACTCAGTTCTTCTGTTCTAAGGTTCTCCTGAGTCCACCCACACGTGTCAATCTGGGGGCCCAGTGTGGCGTTCATAAACATGGTCATTGCATGGGTCCTGGCACATTCTGCTGTCCCCTGCATGACAGTTGAGCAGTCCCCACCTGGGACACTGAAATTCTACTGTTGTCATCATTCCAGAGTTGAGGTAAAGTCAGAGTTCAGTAAAGCAGGTGCGTTCCCACCCTCAGAGCACTAACAGCCTCGACAGGAATGTTAAAAATGTTTCTCTATCCCCAAGATCGCTGAGGAGGACCTGGTTGTGTCCTTTCTAGTGGTTAATACTTAATATTTCAGATGAAAGAAATACATGGCACATGTGATTCCTTATCCTAATATCATGGGTTTGTTTGTTTGTTTTTCCCAGATGATCATTCTAGGGTGATTTTGAGCCAAGTGGACGGAATTCCCTGCTCGGACTACATTAACGCTTCCTACATAGATGTAAGTCAGCAGAGGTGTCCTGTTCCCTGGCCTGGCACAAAGCACACACGGGGGATTTGTGGGGGCAGAGTGTGAACCATGACCAGTGGGTGCCTCCCTCTCTGGGGTCAGATGCAAATAGTTACAACCTCTCTGGGCAGCTTGGCCACAAGCACCAAGAGAGGGACACCATCTGTACTTGTCGAGCTGGCATCTGCATCTGGGACTCTGTTTCCAAGAGACAGAGATAAGCACATAGGATGTTCATTACAGTGTTATTTTCATCACTGAGTAAACAGAACAGGAGGGGACCAGTTAAACAAATTGTGGTAAACCCACATGCAATGGATTATTAAGAACCCATTTTAATTAATCTTTAAAAGATTATTTAATATGAATTATAAAATTTTCATTAAAAATACAGTGTGAAAGAACTTACACATATTGCACAATTAAAAATATATAACTGTCTGTGCATCTGCTTGTGTACGTGTCTGGGAAGGTATTTGCAGAAAAAAAAAGACTAGTGAGGGGACGTATGAAAATAGCATTTGTTGTTTCTGAAATTATTGGTGAGTTTTCTTTATTTTTTTCCTGTGTTTTGCAAATTCTCCATAGCGAATACATATTCCTTTCCTAACAACAAATTCCTTTTAGTAAAGATAATTCTAAAAAGTTATAAATCTGATTTTATTTTTCTAGGGTTACAAAGAGAAGAATAAATTTATAGCAGCTCAAGGTAAGTTTTTCATTAAGTTAATTTCTGAACATTGTTTTGGTAAAGTGATGCAAACGGTCATTGTTTCCTGATCTCTATGCCAATAATACCAAGAATTTATATTGGTATTTTTTTGCGTGTGTACTGCTACATTTATACTGCCTGATTATAGTCTATTGAAGCTATGTCTCTAAGCCCAAGAATTCAAATATGTCGTGAATCTCATAGAGCCTTGCGATCAACGTGCGGTCAGTCCTGGGAGCTGGTTAGAAATGCAGACTCTCAGGCCCCGTGCCAGGCTGAATCAGAGTTGACACGTTAACAAGTATCCCAGGTCATTCTCCGCGTCAGTGTGAGAAGCTCTGCAATGTTGAAATGTTCAAGCCCACCCTGCAGACACTGCTCCAGAGGAGCAGAAGAGTTGGAACCCAGGAAAGCTCTAGACCCGGCTCTCATCTGAATCCCCTTTATTGCCCGTGAATATCACAATATAACATAATAAGCTAAACGAGGTCCCATTATTTAGCTGGAGTTGGGTGAGTGCATCAGGACAGACCAGGAAGGCTGGAGACCTACTGGTCCCTCCCAACCTCTCCTGATTCTGGAATTCTTCAGGGCGTGGAATGTGTCAACCAGCTGTCACCATGGCTTTTGTGCCTCAGAGGTGAACAGACATCTCGGGGACCCCCTGGCCAGGTGCAGGGGCGGGGACCCCGCAGCGACTTCTCTTTACGCATTTTAACTTTGGAATTATCCTCTACATACAGGCCCTAAACAGGAGACCGTTAATGACTTCTGGAGAATGATCTGGGAACAAAAGTCTGCGACGGTCGTCATGTTAACCAACCTGAAAGAGAGGAAAGAGGTAAGTACGCAGCTGCCTCGGCCATTTCCTCAGCTCTGCGGGGTTTTCTCACCACTTCCTCCTGCTATATCCCTCCCTCCTGTCACTGCAGAAGAAAAAACCACCCGGTGGCTCACAGCATTTTAATCTTGAAACAAATTCTCTGAGCTCCGGGTATCTGTTTTACTCTATAACAACGATAAGAGAGTTTTTGTTTTTTTTCTAGCTGAGGGTCACCGTGGCTGGCCTAACAGCTGCCACTCCATGGTGGGAGCGATGGGTTTTAGGGTTTGGATTGTTAACATGTTGGATGTATAATGTGGCAGGCCACAGACTATACATGAGAATGATTTCATGTCTACTTTCCAGACTAGGGAAATGCATTTGAAGGAATGTTGATTTGTCATCCACATACACGAGGGGTCTTCAAAAAGTTCATGAAAGGATTCGTATAATCTTTTAGTCCATGTTTCCATGAACTTTTTGAAGTATTCTCATATTTAATTAGCTGTTTCTAATTCAAAAAGGGATGCATGTGCATGATAAGAATTTGAAACATACACAAAGAAGAAAAGTTGAGCAGATGCATCTCACGTCACAAATGCCCAGTAGCACCTGCCATACTGGCCCAGTGCTGCCCCCGGCGCGAGGAACGGAGGGAGCCCTTGGAGAGTTTTCAGCAATTAAGCAGGGATCTGTGTTTTAGGCAATGAACTCACTCTCCAAAATCAAGGAAGAATTGCGAGCCTGAGGGAGACTTGCTACAGGTGGGGCCACCAGTTAGGAGACGGTGCTTCTGGCATGTTCTAGCATGGTGGGTGCTGTCTGTCCTGCCTGGCCCCTGCCCAGGGCCTCCCTGTCCTGAGCGCTACTTCTGCCCTTCACTGTTCGATGGCCTGGCCCAGGAGCACACAGGCAGTGTGGCAGGACTCAGGGTGAGAGCTGCTGTTCAGAGGCAGGTGACAGGCCTTGGGGAGCTCAGCGGGGGCGGGAGGAGGGGGCGGGGAGGCAGGAAGGGCAGGCCGTGAACCGCCCCTCCCCACAGCACGACTGTACTAATTGGTTGCACACCAAAAAGCACAGAAACAAGCCTCCAGCCACCATTTCCAGTCGAGGAAGTTGAGACAGGGCTGGGGAGGGCCACCCCTTCTCACTGTGCGAATCCTGAAGTTGTCATCCTTTGTCACTGGAAAGAGTGACAGGAGGGAAACGGGATTCCCCGGTGGGTGCAGGACACTGAACCCTGCCTTGGCTGGAGAAGAAACCTCACGCTGACCCTTCACCAGGGGACTTGGGACCAGTCCTCCTGGGGCTGGCTCTGCAAGCCTGCAACCTGCAGAGACCAGTGCAGAGGTGGCAGCCCCCGGCGAGCGTGCCCCCAGTGCCTCCTGCAGTCGCTCCGCTGGCACGTTATTGGCATCTTCTCTCTGATCCTCCTCCGCAGCCTCCTACTGGATTTTTCCATCGCTGTGACTCACTACTGGCCTCCCTCTGCATCTTGCTTTTCACCATTTCAGATGAAATCATTTCTCAATAGTTCCCTTTTTCTTCGTTGCTTACACCTCTGTTGTGGTCTCCCCAGCTCCCACATCCTGGGCTCTGTGTTGCGAAATGCAGCTGCCCTGGCATCTCATGATCTGGTAGGATGAAGGGGGAGGCCTGGGGCGTCAAAACAGCTGCAAAGCCTGAGCCCTTTGGGGGCCTTAGACACAGTCCTGGGTCCCCGAGAGAGCTTTTCTAGGCAAGAATCTCAGGAAGGTCTCGGGGGCCCCAATAAGACTGAGACCCACTCAAAGCAGGACCTTTGGGTTATTGCTCCTGGGGCCACTTCGGAGATGCCCTGTGAACGGCAGAGCAGCCAGAGCCGGGACGGAGGAGGGGGAAGTTTGTCCCATGGGTGTCATAACACGAGGATGTTGGTCACTGGTAAATGCCAGATGCTTTTTGTTTTGTAAGATTATTCATCCTCATGGCTTGGCCAGTTAGCTGTGCCAGTCACGGGCCATTTCCAGGATAAACATCAGACATTTGGACGTCTCTTAAACCCGGAGACCTTTCTATGGTACGTTAAGCAGGTCTTTTCCCCCTTTGGGTGGGTTCTCATTCATTCATGTACCCCATGCACATGGAAGACTTAATACAGGTTAGGTGCCAGAGGCGCTGGAGAATAAAAGGGCTCCTGGAGCTTGTGTTTTGGGCCACTGCAATTTTGGAGCGAGGGGAAGTGAAGAAATAACAAGGAGCCCATTTTCTGCAGACTCCCATGTCAGCCTCATCTTCCTGGGAGAAACGAGGATCATTAGGCTGAAGTGCGTGACTCCTAGAAGGGCCGGTGGCAATGCAGATGACATGTGTCCTCAGTGAGCTGAGCAGAAACGACCCGCTGAATCGGATGGGGGATGTTTGGGGAACTGCAGTCCCTGGGGGCTGGTGTGAACCCTGCCGCAGCCCTGAGGGTGATCGTGGCCCCAGCTCTGAAGGAAGTGGGCTCAACGTCACTGTAGGGCCAGCTGAATAAAACGTGTGGCATTATCGCTGCACCAGCCAGCCGCCACAACAGACATGCGGGTAATGAAGTGGATGAGTGAGTGAGACATCTTTGGTGCTGGATCAGGAGGACTCGGGGGTCCTAGTCATCATCTCAGGGCTCCTTTTAACCGGTTGCGTGGACTCGGTTTCCCCACTTACAAGGAAAACGCACTTGCCCGAGCCCTTTCCCCACTTCATGAGCTGTTTGACCTGAGGCTGGTGTGCGTGAGGCCTGCGTGGATGGCACAGCGATCCACTTGTTTCTGTTACCTTGTCCCACGCAGGAGAAGTGCTATCAGTACTGGCCCGACCAGGGCTGCTGGACCTACGGGAACATCCGGGTGTGCGTGGAAGACTGCGTGGTTTTGGTCGACTATACCATCCGCAAGTTTTGCATACAGGCGGTGAGCATCTCCAGAGGAATTTTCTGAAAGATCATTCTTTGAGAGCACATGTCAAGATTAAACACATTTCTACGTTTTATAATATGAACCATTCTGAACCCCCACCCCACCCCAGCGCTGTGGGGGCTGGAGCTTGTGGCCAGGCTGGTATGGGGTTGGGCGGGTTAATCAGCTGAGGACGCGAGTCTGCAGGGCATACCCGGTGCTCCTGGCTCCCGGGGGCAACTCGGCTTCCCCAGGAGGAGGACAGTCAGTTGAGGGCAGGGGATCAGGTCCCCCTCGGTAGCACAACCCCATTTCACATGCTGGCATTGTGAGGCAGGGTGTTTAACACTTCCAAAATGTTGTCTGGAACCTCATTACTTTTCACACTTATTTCCTGCTAGTCCCCCCCACCCACCCACCCAACCCAAGGGTTTTAGGTGGCCTTCGAAAAAATGCTGTATACAAGGCACCTGAAATAAAGATTTAAGAGAAAACCATAGAGGAAACAGAGGTCATTTTGTCAGGAATCAAAAATAAGTGATTGCATAATTACAGCACAAAATATGAGTCTGAGGTTCCTAGGAGCCATGGCAAAAAGAGAAAAGGATGAACCTTTTCATTCCTATGATCCCCTGCTCGCCTCCCTCCCAAACTCACACACACACACTCACATGTGCAAACGCATGCACACACATACTTCCAAAACACTGCTTATATATAAACTTCCGTGGTCTGGGGCAGGAGAACTACTCCTGGGCTCTGGGTATGGAAGCTGAGAGGGCTCTGAGGGTGGGTCTGGGGGTTTCCGGTGAGTAGGCCGACCACACCATCTTCCCTCCCAAATTTAACACACTTTGAGAGGGAAAGGATGTGCTGTTGGTAAGTACTCAGGACCACGGGCATAAAGTGGACTGTCCAGGCAAAGTGAGACATGGCGACCCTGCTTACAGATGGGTCCATGAGCATTAGGATCAGCTTTGGGGTGTGGCCAGTGCCCTGGGCCCTGCTCTATGCCCCCCATCCTGAGCGGCCGTGGCACCATGTCCAGAGCCGGCAGTAGCGCGTGCCAGGACTCTCTGCCTTCAGGTGTCCTCCCCACATGTGGCCCCTCCCCACACACAGCCCTGGCTGCTCCTGCCTGGAGGGTGTGGGGGAGCCGTGCGAGCGTTCTCAGAAGGAGATGGGAGGGCAGGGGCACGGTGCATGCTGTCGGCTCACATCACCCCTCCTGTGTCCCCTGCAGCAGCTGCCCGATGGCTGCAAGTCCCCGAGGCTGGTGTCGCAGCTGCACTTCACCAGCTGGCCTGACTTTGGGGTGCCCTTCACCCCCATCGGGATGCTGAAGTTCCTGAAGAAAGTGAAGACGCTCAACCCCACACATGCCGGGCCCATCGTGGTCCACTGTAGGTAGGTCGGGGCGGGTGCCACGGGCAGGACCCTCGAGAGCAGCCCACGGTGGGAGGACTCGCCCCTCGTGGGAAAGTGACCGGTGGACACTGGGCAGAGGCGGGCAGAGGTGCAGGCAGGGGGACATGCACACACTCGTGCAGTCACTGAGCAGTGGCTTACAGTCCTACAGGGAGAGAGCTGGAGGGGTGTTCAGCCCCTGGTGCACCCTGTGGTATCAGAGCCCCCTCTTCAATAGCATCTGAGGGGGAACCCCAATATGTAAAACTGACAGAAGTCAAAAGACCCAGGTTGATGGTGGGAGTGAAGCTCTGGGCAGGTTCACTTGGCCTCCCTCTCATCTCTGCAAAGGACTCCCAAGTCACCTCTGGAAACAGAGATGGAAATCGTGCATCTACAGGACCCCCCCACCCCCTGCACACACACACATCTATAGAAGAGCACACTGAGGCTCAGAGGGGCTGGGAATGACCCCAGAGCACAGCCAACAGCCAGGAGCAGAGTCCTCCAGAGCAGGCTGTCCTGTGCACTAGGCTGCCCCCACTGGATGCCACTCACTGCTCTCAGCCTCGGTTTCCTCGTCTGTCATGGAAAAGACAACCTTGGAGAAGCCAGTGACTTGTGTCTGGGGTGGACGGACCTGCTTGCTCCTGCCAAGCTTTACCCTCACCAGGTGTCACTTTGATCAGATACTGAGTTTCCAGCTGTTACAGACAGGTTCATCCTGAGTATCACAGCACTGCCAGGGACAAAAGCCACCTGCACACAGTGATGCAGGTGCTCTGCACTTGTCACAGGTGTTCAGGGGAAGCAACCAGAAACTCTAGCAGAACTGGCTTTCACCAAGTGTGAGCAAGACCGTGCAGCTGGGGCCAAGCAGGGCTGGACCATGTCCCATCCACCCTCCAGCACAGCCCATGCTGGGAGGAGCCGGCAGGGTCAGGTAGCAGTAATCTTACAGATGTCACATCACTTAATGCCCTGAGACAGGTGACAGTGTTCTCTCAGTTTGCCAGAGGAGGAAGCTGAGACCCAGAGGTATTACATAGTTGATCTGAGGACCCTCAGCTCCCAAGGAACAGATCCAGGGTGCCATATCTGGCCAGGGCACAATTACACAAGTGGTAACAAGAAGACAGTGTTTGGTAACAGAGGCAAAGCTTGGGACACAGCAGACTTTCTGTAGTTAGCAGGGG
The DNA here is from genome assembly GCF_000696425.1 of Galeopterus variegatus. NCBI lineage: Eukaryota > Metazoa > Chordata > Mammalia > Dermoptera > Cynocephalidae > Galeopterus > Galeopterus variegatus. Next base: position 257,150 of record NW_007728693.1, on the reverse strand, counting down.
AACGACCTGAGACCGGGCTGCGCGGGTGCAGCACCTTCAGGTGGCCGTACCGTGGACTCGCTGTGTGCGGGCTGCGCGCTGGTGACTCGGCCAGGGCTGCCTCCTGGCCCGGCATCCTCAGGGCCTGTCACCCTTGCGGAAAGTGACTCACGGTGGGACCCTCGTGTTCCCCGCAGCGCGGGCGTGGGCCGCACAGGCACCTTCATCGTGATCGACGCCATGATGGACATGATGCAGGCGGAGCAGAAGGTCGACGTCTTTGACTTTGTGTCGCGGATCCGCAACCAGCGCCCTCAGATGGTCCAGACGGATGTGAGTGCTGGCTTCCTCTGATGCCGCATGCCCCGGGCTGCGGGCCCTGGCTTGGGGTGGCACGTGGTCCCCGCCCTGAGCTTCTCTGGTCCCCTGCAGATGCAGTACACGTTCATCTACCAAGCCTTACTCGAGTACTACCTCTACGGGGACACGGAGCTGGACGTGTCCTCCCTGGAGAAGCACCTGCAGAGCCTGCATGGCGCCGCCACCCACTTCAACAAGATTGGGCTGGAGGAGGAGTTCAGGGTGAGTGCTGCTGCCCTGGTGCTGCCCCGGGTGGGCAGCCTTTAAATGCCACCTCCTGCTGTCACCTATCCTCTTGCCCAGCTATGACAATCAGAGGCTTTCAGAGCTTCACAGCCACCAGCAGGGCACTGGGATGGGGACAGGTGTTTCCTTTGAGCAGACGCCCTTGCAGGTAGTGCTGGCACACGGCTGAGCGATTTGCTCAGTGTCAGAGCTCTCACTGCGTCACTGTATCCTTCTCGGCTACAGAAATTGACAAACGTCCGGATTATGAAGGAGAACATGAGGACAGGCAACTTGCCAGCAAACATGAAGAAGGCGAGGGTCATCCAGATCATCCCATGTAAGGCAGTCCTGGGGAACGGACCTTAACCCGTGGCGTTGGGGCTGGGCAGGGTTGGTACCGGGTGGCTTCAGTTACTGAGGATCGACTGATCACTGACCTCTGTAAACCAGGGTCAAAGTCAGGGTGCCCCCTGGACCATCTTGGGTGCTGTGCCAAGTGTCAGGAAGAGAAGACCCCCCTGAGAAGCACCAGGTGACCCAGACTGTCCTGTGTGCTTCTCAGGTGGGCAGCTTGGAACATGAGCTTAGAGGCAGGGAGGGCAGCTGGAGCTGTCTGGCCAGGGAGGTTTTGTAGAAGCCGAGAGGTTTGCTTCGGGAGTGACTTGGTTCCTCCTTATTCCGCATCTCATTCAATGCTCCACCAAGCCTGGGTGGGCAGGGGCAGCCGGTGACAAGGCTGAGACCCTGCGGGGAACAAGGAGCCAGGTCACGCCTTTCCCTTTGGCCTTGGGTAAGGCAAGAAGCAGGCCTGGGGTGGAGTCAAGATACAGGCCTGCTACTTTGTCGAGGGTGAGGGGGGCATGGCCTGGCAGGGCCACGGAGGAGCAGAGGCAGAGGACAGCCAGGAGTCAGGGGCCCATGTGACAGGGGCGGGGGGGGGGACCCGGGGTCTTTCCTAGTGGGAAATAAATAGAAGCCCGAGAAACCCAGCCAAAAAGTGGACTCTTGAAGTCCACTTTTCTCAAGAAGAGAGTGTGCCAGGAGATGTGTCCTGGATGGACTGACAGCTCGACAAATACTGGCCATCATACAGTGGCTGTAAATGGGCAGCTTTGACAGTGGTCCCACTGCTGGTTTGCTGAGGGGAGTGGCAAGTCCCCAAGGCTGGGCGAAGCCTCAGTGGCTGCAGCGTGCTCAGACTGCCACCACTCCGGCTGCCTGCCTGGTCATACCCCTTAAATGTGGTGTTTTTAATGCTTGTGTTTTGGTATTTATTATATCAATTTATGAAAAATGAAATTGATAACTGGGTTATTTTCAGAGCTTTCCTATAAAACAAAACTTCCTTGAGCCACTTGAATTAACCTGTTTTATAAAGTAAACTTTCCAAAGAGTTGGCTTTACTTAGCAATTCCATTAATAGGCTTTATATCTCTGAAACTTGTAACAACAGTTTAAAGTTTGCAGGGCAAAAAGTTATTTGTTATTTGTACTAAGTTCAGAAGAATACTGCTTTACAGATGACTTCAATCGAGTGATCCTGTCCATGAAAAGGGGTCAGGAATACACAGACTACATCAACGCCTCCTTCATTGACGTATGTACCCCGGCCCTGGGTGTGCCGTGTGCAGGTGTGTGCTTCCTTCATATGTGACCACACGGGCTCGTGATTGGCCTATTTTCACAATCAGAAAAAACTGACATGCTTCCAGAAACTCAACAATTTTATTAGCAGAATTACTTGCTTTAAAAACATGAATAATCAACTTTGGAAATAGAAGGATATAGACTTACTGCTAAGTAACTGGATATTTTTTATTCCACTTTTAATATCCAGCGATTTTTCTTGTCCATATCTATTATGCACCAGTTACATACCCAGCACTTCCTTCTGCTTTCTCTCATGTGATTTCTGCAACACGTGCCCATGCAAATAATACAGTTATGTGTTCAGGGCACACAGGCACAGGCTGTCTTCATGCACGGCACAGTCAGCAGAAGAATGGGCAGGAAAGAGCATTGCAGCTAAGTGCGTGTTAGTATTTCCGTTCACAGAAGAGAAAACTGTGCCAGAGGTCAGTGGAGTCCTAGTGGAGGAACTGGGATTCGAACCCACTTCCTCTGACTCCATTCCCAGGGCCCTTTGCACCACCATGATGCTTACCCAGCTGTAAAACACTGAAACATGTTAGAATCAAAGTCACCAGATGCTGTTCAGGTGATCACGAGTGACTGGTAGTTCGTGATGCCCATTCGTAGGTGACCTCAGGTGCTGAGGGTGGAGGTGCTAGGTTTCTGATGAAGTGGACATCTTGACCTGCTTCCCGGGTGTGTGTGTGTGTGTGTGTGTGTGTGTGTGTGTGTGTGTGTGTGTGTGTGTGTGTGTGTGTGTGTGTGTGTGTGTGTGTGTGTGTGCATGTGCCAACTGGGGTTTGGTTTGGGCTGTGGAAGGTTGGAGAGTTTCCCTCATCAAGCCTTGGGCTGCCCTAAATGCATGTGGCAGGCAGTGGCTTGGGGATGGTAGGAAGTCACAGTTAACCTCTCCTTGCCCATTTGAAGGGCTACCGGCAGAAGGACTACTTCATCGCCACCCAGGGCCCACTGGCGCACACGGTCGAGGACTTCTGGAGGATGGTCTGGGAGTGGAAGTGTCACACGATCGTGATGCTGACTGAGGTGCAGGAGAGAGAGCAGGTGAGGGGCACCGCCCAGCCAGCCCTCCAGGGGCGGTCCATGCACCTGCGGGCCGAGCTATTCATTATCAGTGTCTCACCTGCCTTTGGTCCAGCACACACTTCAGGGGGACTGAGCTGGGACTGCTGAAGAGGGAGAGAGTTTGGGAATGAAAATGGTTTCATTTCACCCTTTCCTGTTTTAGGGGTGGAGGTTAACTATAACCACCCACTGGCTTTTGTTCTTAGCTCACATTTCATTTAACCTGCCTTGAAATCCCACCATTTCATATTAGCCAAGATCACAACCTGTTGAAGAAAAAGATATTTATTCACTCTTTTTTAAGACCAATATACATAGGCATTGAGATGTGCACCTAATTAACACTGTCCTAGTCAAACTGAATGAGCTAAATGTTTCCCTTTTCCAAGAGACCCATCTGCAGTCTTCTGGTGTTTATTTAATAATATTCACGAACCCACTGCCCCACAGAAACTTTTGCAATAATGCACATCTATCTAGGTGTTCCCCCAAGACATAACCACTGCCCTGAATTTGTTTTTTTTTTCTTTGCTTTTTTAAAAAAGAAACAGCTTTACTGAAGTATAATTCGCTTACCACACAGTTCATCTTTTTAAAGGGTACAGATCACAGAGTCGTCACCTGCATCTCTAATTCCAGATCATTTTCATCATCCCAAAAACAAGCCCCACACCAGTAACAGTCACTGCCACTCACCCTCCCCCAGCCCTGGACACCACTCATCCACTTTCTTATGCTATGGATTTGCCTATTCTGGACATTAATATAAATGGAATCATACTACATGTGGTCTTTTGTGATTGAGTTCTTTCATTTAGCACAATGATTTTTCTTTTCTTTCTTTCTTTCTTTTTTTTTTTTTTTTTTTTTTTGGTGGCTGGCTGGTACAGGGATCCGAACCTGTGACCTTGGTGTTATAAGGCTATGCTCTAACCAGCTGAGCTCACCAGCCAGCCCTCGCACTGTGTTTTCAAGGTTCATTCATGTTGCAGCATGAATCAGTACTTCAATCTTTTTTATTGACAAATAGCGCTCCATTGTATGGAGGTACCACGTTTTGTTTATTTAGTCATCGGTTGATGGACATTTAGGTTATTTCAACTTTGGGGCTATTATGAATAATACTGCTTGAACATTCACGCACAAGTTTTTGCATGGTCCTGTTTTCTTTTTTTTTTTTTTTTAATATACCTAGGAGTGGAATGCTGCATCATAACATAAGTCTATATCATAAACTTTTACCATTTTCCATTTTTGAGGAACTGTCAGACTCTTTTCCAAAGCAGCTTCCACTTCACAGTCCCCACCAGCAGTGTGCAAAGGCTCTAAGCTCCCCACATCCTCGCCAACACTTGTCATTCTTTGTCTTTTTGACTAAAGCCATCCTACTGGATGTGTTCTTTGCTTTCTAAAATATTTTTTTTTAATTGCATATTATGCCTAAAGAAACTATTGTTTAGTTTTGCTTGTGTTTGAACTTTATATGTAAAGAGCATCATTATAGCATGTAGTTTTCTGGAACTGGATTTTTCCACTCATGATTGTGCTTTTGATATTTTGCCATGTTCCTGATCTGTGCTTCATTCATGGTCATTATGTCATTATATTCCACTTCACAAACCATATGTCCTGGATCCACTTATTTATCCCTTCTTCTGTCATTAGCATTTGGGTCAATTTCATTTTTTCTGTTTTACAAACAGTGCTGCCTGTACATTCTTGTACATATCTTGTGCTTTTGCTGCACAAGGAATAATATGTACCCAAAAGACAAAATGCTACATTGGAGAGTATGTGAAAGTTTGAATTTGCAAGATATTACCTAATTGCTTTTTAAAGTGGTTGAGTTTTCCAAAGCAGACACCAGCCAGGTATAAGAGATGTCATTCATCCACACACCTCATATTCTCAGGTGTCCTAAGTTTTGCTAATTGAATAGGTGTAAATACCATCATTTTGTGGCTTTGATTTGCATCTCTCTGATTTCTAGAGGTCAAGCATCACTTCATACATTTGTGCATGGCATATTTCCTCTTGTGCAGAGCCAGTTCGTGTCTCTCATCCGTTTTTCTGTTGAGTTGTTTGCCCTTTTCTTATTGATTTATAGGAGCTCTTTACATGGTCTTAATGCTAATCCTTTGATGGTTTTATGTATTCCAAACATTTTGTCCTAGTTTATGGCCTGGCCTTTCGTTCTTTTCTGTATTAGTTTGTTTCTGTTGCTTATAACAAAGTACCTGAAACTGGGTGATTTATAAAGAAAAATGACTTTTATTGCTTACAGTTTCTGAGGCTGGGAAGTCCAAAGTCCATCTGGTGGTGGTGACAGTGACCCAGAGGTCTCACATTGCAAGATGGTGAAAGCAGGAAGAGCAGAGAGAGAGAGACAGACTCTCCTCTTCCTTTAAAGCCCTCAGAACCGCGCCCCTGACCACCATTTTTAACCCACTCACTACTGAAAGCAGGAAGAGCAGAGAGAGAGAGACAGACTCTCCTCTTCCTTTAAAGCCCTCAGAACCACGCCCCTGACCACCATTTTTAACCCACTCACTACTGCACAGTCCTACAATCTAGTCACCTCTTCAAGGCTCCACCTTTCAGTTACCATAATAGGATTTCCCACCCTCTTAACAGTCACAGTGGGGGCCAAGTTTCTAATACATAAAACTTGGACATAATTCAAGTTTCAGGGAGTTTTGGGAGGATATAATTCAATCCCCTACACTCTTAATGATGTTTGTTGATAAAGAGAATTTTATTGTAATCTGATGTTTCACTCTTTTGTGTCATGGTTAGTTAAATCTTTTGGGGTCTTATTCAGTAAATCCTTCTGTACACCAAAGTGAAAGCTATTTTCTTCTTCTAAGTGTTTCACAGTTTTGTTTTTAACCTTAAGTCTTAACTCATCTGGGTTTATTTTTGTTGTTTCAAGGATATTACAGATGGTAGTTGCTCTAGGAAGGGCTGGGGCATTCATATCAGCCCCAGTAGGATGTGAGTCAGGGTTCAATTTCCTTTTTCCCATTTAGAAAACAAATTTTTCCAGCTGCATTTATTGAATAATTTCTCCTTTTTGTCATGCATCAAAATTCCATATATATGTGTGTGTCTGTTTCTGAACTCTCTATTCCTTTCCCTCACTCAACAGGCATTAATGGGCATTTGTATTCATACTCGTATGTTATATACCTTATTTTCTTGGTCAGATGAAATATGGTAAATGGTTTGAGAGCAAGTCCGTGTTGTAAAGTCAAAACTGCTAGCCGCAAATTATTTACTATACGACTTAAAATTTTATTTTGTCCTTTAAGGATAAATGCTACCAGTACTGGCCAACAGAGGGCTCAATTACTCATGGAGATATAAAGATTGAAATAAGGAGCGATACCCTTTCCGAAGCCATCAGTATACGAGACTTCCTGGTCACTTTCAATCAGGTATCGTTGCCCTAGCTCTTTAAACTCTTGTAGACCTAATGAACTGCAGCCATCTCTCAGTGTTCTGTCACTGTCCCAGAATGTGGCCCTGCACCTGTCATGCTTCTTTGACCTTTTCCTGAGTCCCAGATTACTATGAATAGCTAGTGGGTTTAATAGGGAGCCACGCTGTGCAGCAGCAGGTGTCCTGTAAAATCCGCACCTTTATGGTCATCTACCTGCCTGCCGGAGGATGAGGACACAGGGGCAGAGGCTGACTCTGAGAGGCATTCACTGCACCCAATTTCCCTCCCCACTCCTGGGAGAATGACATCAACCAGAGGGAATGAATGAAGCCATAGAGGCCTCTCTGGGGCCCTCTCAGAGCCTTCAACCATCCCCCATCCCTACCCAGTCCTGGGCCCTGCTCACACTCTCTCCCTGGCAGTGGATGGGAACTCTGGGTCAACTGTGGGTAAGATGACTCAGCTGTGGGACTTGGTTCTGCCCTCAGGATGGTCAGTACAGCAAAACCACGTTGCCCAAAGACTTGTTGTCCTCCGTGCCATTAACAAAACCACCCAAGCCGCTAGACTGAGAAGCTGCTCATCTCACACCTCTGATGGGAAACTGAGAAGCTCGAGGCTCTGGCTTCTTAGGAAAGATAATTTCCTTGTCTCAAGCAGAGTTGACAAGCATCACCTAAAGGGTTGGCTGGGGCCTATCAGGGGCTCTAGGGGACATCCTCTGGATGTCTTGCTCCCCACTCAGAAGGAAACATGGCCAACTGCTAGCCTTTTCCTTTAGGGTGGGCAAGGGTACAAACAACCTGGCCAGAAACTCAGCCATGTAGGTGGGGACATTGGCTGAGAGCCTCAGCCTGACCCCTCTCGGGATGCCGAGAGGGCTTGGGGCCTGTTCCCCAACAGATGGGGAGGGGCATGGGACTGGGCAGCGCTGAGACATCCGTCCCCCCACAGCCCCTGGCCCGCCAGGAGGAGCAGGTCCGCATGGTGCGCCAGTTCCACTTCCACGGCTGGCCCGAGATTGGGATTCCCGCCGAGGGCAAAGGCATGATCGACCTCATTGCAGCCGTGCAGAAGCAGCAGCAGCAGACGGGAAACCACCCGATCACTGTGCACTGCAGGTGAGCGCTCCACGTGGGGAGGATGCAGACTACGCACCTGCTGAATCTGCAGCTTCTAGTGGGAGAGCTCGCTGCTCCCAGCCACGTTATTTCCCTGGACTGTATTTGTAACTTTCCTTACACATGTAGACACATAACTGACATAAATGTCATCTTATCAAGCATGCAGAATGCACTTTTAGAGAAGCAGTCAGGAAACAACTAAAACACACGTTTCCATGTGCTTTTGAAGCCATAACAAGTCGCAGCAAAGCTTGACAAATGCACTCCTACATTTCAAGTTGCTTGCCTTCCTTTGAAAAATGGTTCTGGTTCTGGTTGCTGAGCCCACACCTGCCCATCCGAGCCCCTGGGCTTGGGGAACCAAGTCAGTGTGAACATGGGCTTAGGATGGTTTTCCCATGCCACATGAGGATGTCCAAGCCGGGGTCACTAAAAGAGGCCTGTAGCCACACCTTCCTTAAGCCTTCCAGCCCAGCTCCCAAGTCAAGCCCAAGGGCAGAGGGTCACACCCGGAGCTGCACCTAGAGACAGCTGAGCACCTCAACAATTTCTTTGATAGGCAGCGTTTGAGAGTAGGAGGGTGAATCCACCTGCCACCCCACCTTCCTTCTGTGCCTGTGAAGTCCTGGTCCTGCCAAGCACCCCCTGCAGGGACCTGGGCCTTCTGTGCCTGTGAAGTCCTGGTCCTGCCAAGCATTGCAAAGCTCTTCCAAGCAGGAGTTTGGAGTATTTTTATTCTTGGATGGTGATAATTTGCCTCTAAAGTTGCAATTCTATATATTTTCCCACACATGCGGCTCCCACTCTGTGTGATTTCCCCCACCCGCTACCACTCTTGCTGTGCCTCTAAAGTTGCAATTCTATATATTTTCCCACACATGCGGCTCCCACTCTGTGTGATTTTCCCCACCCACTACCACTCTTGCTGCCGCAGAGGGTCACACCCGGAGCTGCACCTAGAGACAGCTGAGCACCTCAACAATTTCTTTGATAGGCAGCGTTTGAGAGTAGGAGGGTGAATCCACCTGCCACCCCACCTTCCTTCTGTGCCTGTGAAGTCCTGGTCCTGCCAAGCATTGCAAAGCTCTTCCAAGCAGGAGTTTGGAGTATTTTTATTCTTGGATGGTGATAATTTGCCTCTAAAGTTGCAATTCTATATATTTTCCCACACATGCGGCTCCCACTCTGTGTGATTTCCCCCACCCGCTACCACTCTTGCTGCCACCCTTGCTGCCAGTGAAGCCCACCCCCGTTAACTTGGAGGGCTTGAGACTCTTTCCCTGTCAGAACCCTCTGGGTACTCTCCTGGCCTGGTCAGTAGGGGGCGCACACACTCGGGTTTTTAGTTCCAGGTGCCTTTCTTAGGTCATTCAGAATAAAGAAGAAATGAGTTCCTTCCTGCTCTGCCTCTGCAAACTCAGGCTATGAGTTTAGCACTTGTAGGATACTGGGGATGCAAAGGTGAACAGATCCTATAGGGTATCCCACCTGTGGGAAGGCAGATGTGGGACAGGTCATTGCAGCAGGACAGGAGCCTTAGAATAAGATTCGGGGACCAGGAGGGCAGCCTTGCTTCCCCAGAGGGGACTGGAAGGGGCTAGCCAGCCACGCCTCCTTTGGCCTGACCACATGGGCTCTCCTAAGTGGGCCTGGACTTTGCTTTTGTGGTGTTTGTCCAGCTTTTCAAGCAAATGATCATCTTTAACGGAGTTGACTCAAATCATCATTGATCTAAGTGTCATTGTCTGACTGTTCCTGTTCCTGGCAGCGAGTACCTTGTGCTTTAACATCCCTTAAATCCTGCCTTTCAGCATCACCCATGTCAGAAGACAGGCCCTGGCACAGGAAGGAAAGTCTGTGCCAGGATCACCTCCTCCCCAGACCTGACTGGGGAGGGTGTGCATTTCTAACAAGATCTCAGGTGATGCTGGTGCCGCTGGTCCAGGGTCTGCACTTTGAGAAATGCTGGTCTACACAAGGAAGAGGGGAGATGGCTACACTCACTTAAAAACTTGTAACTGGTCCTAATTCAATGCATGAAATATCTGTCTAGTATAATTTAGGGATGGGTTTTAGGAATGTCATGTTTGCTGAATCTTGCTCAGCAGCTTAGCTACGTGTAAATGATCATTAGAAATCCAATCAAACTGATCATTTTGAATGACTCAGCACTGACATGCAGGGTCATAGTGAGTTGTCTATCTTTCATTCCCATGTGCAAGTTTGATTAACTGCATTCAGTGCTTTTTCTCCTCAGTGCTGGAGCTGGGCGGACAGGTACATTCATAGCCCTCAGCAACATTCTGGAACGAGTTAAAGCCGAGGGACTTTTAGACGTATTTCAAGCTGTGAAGAGTTTACGACTTCAGAGACCGCATATGGTGCAAACCCTGGTAAGGATCTGAACAGTAAGAATGTTTCCAGAAGAGTCGAGAATTGTTTCACGTAGTATTTGATGTATGTTTCATTGAAGGAACTCAAGTATATGTGGGAGGTGGGAGGGGCANCCAATCAAACTGATCATTTTGAATGACTCAGCACTGACATGCAGGGTCATAGTGAGTTGTCCATCTTTCATTCCCATGTGCAAGTTTGATTAACTGCATTCAGTGCTTTTTCTCCTCAGTGCTGGAGCTGGGCGGACAGGTACGTTCATAGCCCTCAGCAACATTCTGGAACGAGTAAAAGCCGAGGGACTTTTAGACGTATTTCAAGCTGTGAAGAGTTTACGACTTCAGAGACCGCATATGGTGCAAACCCTGGTAAGGATCTGAACAATAAGAATGTTTCCAGAAGAGTCGAAAATTGTTTCATGTAGTATTTGATGTATGTTTCATTGAAGGAACTCAAGTATATGTGGGAGGTGGGAGGGGCACATTCCCACGGAGGACAGCCAGCTGCAGCTTCTCACGGCGGAGCTTTACAGACCCGCTACCTTGCTGGGTCTCTGACTCGGGTCTGTCCTCTGGGCAAGACCCAGGAGGAGGGGCTCATCCACGAATTTCAGTGGCCAAGGGCACTGATGACAGGAGCTTCTGTGTCAAAGTGAACTATTCTAGGAGATTCCAGTGTACATTTAAATGTGTACTGCTATCAAGTTCAAAAGCAGCTCTGAAGTTTGAAGTCCTGCTGATTGGCATTTTCAATTTTACACCATTCCATGTGGTCTGTTTTCCTTGGCTGGGCCTCAGTGACCAGTGCGTTAAGGAATTGACCTAATGTAACTTGCCCTATACGTTTTCTTTCATCACGTGGACACACACTGTCTGGTTTTTGGAAGAGATTCCTCCTTACCAGATTCGGTCATGGCTCATGCTAAACCAGCAAGTGCAATTTTAAAGGCTGTGACACCTCACAGTTATCTCCAAAGCTTCCTACTTAGGACTTGTTTCCAGCCTGCTCATTCTCCAGGCTGACACAACCCTGGCTCAAGCAGCCTGCTCCCTGTGCACGAAAAGGTAGCAAGGGGGACCCTTCCACGACCTCCTGTCACAGTGGAGCACAGCAGCCAGAGAGAACCGCCCTAGCTAAGGACAGCTGTGCCCTCCACACCCAGGTTGGGCCGCAGTGATCCCCACCCACGCTGCACAGTAGACTCACCTGGGGAGTATTGACCTTCCTCCCATTATCCAAGCTTCCCCTCAAACTGGTGAAGTCAAATCTCTGGGGGTGGGACCCAGGCATCCACGTATTGAAAGCCCCCCACCCCCCAAGTAGTTCCAAAGTGAGTGCAGGCTGAAGCCATTGGACTGGAAGGAAATCAGGTGCCTGCTGTGTCCCACTCACCTCTAAATCTCTGCTGACTGTGACTGTGATGGAAACCAGGATCCACGTATTGAAAGCCCCCCACCCCCCAAGTAGTTCCAAAGTGAGTGCAGGCTGAAGCCACTGGACTGGAAGGAAATCAGGTGCCTGCTGTGTCCCACTCACCTCTAAATCTCTGCTGACTGTGACTGTGATGGAAACCAGGACAGCTGAAAGCAATGGGAAGGAAAAGGCACCTAGGACTTTCCCACTGACCTTGGGGCTCTGGTCCCAGCACTGACAGACTCAGCTAGGGCTATGGAAAGACACAAGAGAGGCGATTAATGCCTTCTAAAGTTTCTACCTGTCCCCTGCTAGCTGAAACCACAGGGAGATCACAAACTAAAACAACTTTGTGCATGGAAAAAAATCTGTGGCAGACCACTCCACAAAAACTGTTTAGATCAAAATGATAGTAATAATAAAAATGTAATAGAAAGCCCCTCAAAAAGAAATTCAGTTTTTAATTATGAGCCAGACTCGCTTGAGTTTCTTTGCTGACTGTTTAATTCTTCTGCAATCTCTCCCAGGCAGCCCACCTGGCCACAGTCAGGTCTAAAAGAGAAGCCATGTGGTCCCTTCAAAGCCTGGGCCACATCCAGGTGTCATACAGCTTCACAGCAGGACTCCCTCATGGCTCTGGAGCTTGGACAAGCTCCTTCTGTTCTGTAGGCTTCAATTCCTTTCTGGAAAGGAAAATGGGGATGAGGGTGCTGCCTTTAGAGTCTCTGTGCAAAATGTGCTTTAGGTACGTTAGGGGCTCCACGAATGCCTGACCCCAGAGTAGGTGCCCAGCGAACTGCAGCAAAGAGCGTCTGTCAAAGAAGCAGCACACAGCACATCCTTGGCTTTTTTAGGGACTTGTAGCTCTCCTTAAGTTGCCTGGTCTGTCATTATATTCTATGTTGAAGAGCATCGAGACTCCGAGTGTCCTGTCCCAGTTCTGCTTTCTCCGATCCCAGCTTCTCTTACCACACTTCTTACTGAGAAGCAGCCCTAGGACACTTCCTGGCTCGCATCTGTTTTCTTGCCTGGTGGCGGCTTGACAGAGCATTTTGCAACCTTATTTTTAAAGTCAGCGTCTAGCCCAATGCCTAGCCCCAAAACAAGTGGTGAATCAGTAAACAAGTGAGGCACCTGTTGGGCATTGGACAGTAACTGTCATGTGTTGGGGGCTGTGAACCAGATGCTCCACAAACCTCTTTCTCATCTCAACCTCACCATGTTCTTGTGTCAGCTTCTGTTCACAAGGAGTGCTCTGCCATCACCCCCACTGGGGACGGGTAAGCCACCTGACCAAGATCCTCAGGCGTTATATGTCAGAATGAGATTCAAGCATAATCTGACTCCAGAATTGAAGGGCTCAGAATTGAAGACCTAACATTTGGCAGGGACATTTTAGCAAGGAACACAGGGTGCAGGAACATCACTGAGCAACGAGATGCGTGCTGACGTGCAGGTTGACGTGGCTCTGCAAATGGGCACAGCGGGTCACAAACCAATTTCTAATTGCTGACCATGCAGGGAAGGCCCATTTCCAGAATGCTAGATAGCCTTCATCAGAACCAGCATTCCAAAGACCCCAAGTGCACTTGTTTCCCGGGAGCTTTGTGCCTTGATAAGAAATGTCTATCTGTGGACTGGGAGGTGGCCTGTGTCATCCCAGCACACTGCCAAAATATGCTTCATTGGCCACTGGACACTAATCACTTGTACTCGAGACACAACAGATGGTCAGCAGTTAGCTCATGTGTTTGCTGTGAAAACCAAGTGACTAATGACCATCTCTGCTTCCCTCCCAGATTGGAGCCAGCTCTGATATTCAGCTGATATAGCTTTCAGATAGAGGAAGCTGGGGAAGTCAAGTCAAAAGCCAGTTTGCACATGTAATGCTTTATGAGTGTCATGGAAGTGGTTGCCTCTTTAAAGAGAGCCTACATGTTTATTAGGAATTTCTTCTGAAAATTCACATTCCTTTTCCTTTTGAGGGCTGGGTAATCAGGTGGAAATCTTAGTAGCTTAAAGCAAGGACCCCTACAGTCTGTTCCTGGCTCTCCCAATAATTTCATGCATCTCAGAACCAAAGATTTTATTTGTTTGACCTTGTCATGATAACACCACATTCTAACCAACTGGGCTAACTGGCCAGCCCAGAACCAAACTTTATGGTCCACATTTTCTTTCTCTGGAAAACCAAGCTCAATCCCATCCCAGCCAGATTGAGACTCATGGAAAAACT
>NW_007728693.1:234757-242215 GCF_000696425.1 Galeopterus variegatus | reverse complement strand
CTGTGCAAAGGTGCCGTAGTGAGCTAAATGCCTTCTACAAATGTAAGGCATCGTTTGTTTGGATTCTAGTAAAATTTATATAAAGCAATGTCCCTTTTGCAGTCTTAAAGATAATCTAGATTTTTATTCTGTTTAACTTTTGTAGATTGTTTTTTTGTTATATTATGAAGTTTACCTGGCAGTGTTAATATTCTGATTTTTTTCAGTTCACAAATAGTTATTTTCCAGTTTAAATATGAAAATTAAAGACATTTTACTCAGACTGTCTAAAATATAAGTTGAAACTAAAACTAAAGTTGACATTTTCTATGTAGGAAACAGCTGTATTTGGAAATTTTTATGTACCTAAAAACTAAATTATGTGACAGAAACTAATGTGCATAGGAGTATGCAGAATTTAATAAATAACCAGACTTACTTATATCTTATTTGTTTAATGTTTCTCCTGATTAAGTTAATAAAATATATTATTTTGAAATATCACTTTAATGTATTCTTGTTTTTCTTTTTCAGGAACAGTATGAATTCTGCTACAAAGTGGTACAAGATTTTATTGATATATTTTCTGATTATGCTAATTTCAAGTGAAGATTCCTGCCTTAAAATATTTTTTAATTTAATGGTCAGTATATTTTATAAAAATCATGTTAATTTATTTCATAGTTGACATTAATATCCTTCCTAATTTTTTTGTATATATTTTGTTATGCTTTAAAGGCCACCTGCTATAGAGTTATAAAGTCTTAAATACCCTTTTTAAAAATTGGAGTAATGTATTAAGGTCAAATAATATGCCATAAAATATATATTTCTGCTAATATTAGTAAATATCTTAATTTTTCATTAGATTCATATCATTAATTTCACATGTTCAGCACCTCTAAATGTTGTAAATCTTAACATGCCAAATGTGCTTATGCAAGATTCTAAACACAAAGTCCATTGTTAAGAAAACAGTCGAGGACTCAGAAATCAGCTGAAAATTCCCTTTCCTGGCATGGATTTTGCAGCCCTGAACAGCAGCATTTTTGAAGGCAAACTGTTCATGAAGACACAATATAAATAGGGACTTTTGTAAAGTCCTCAATCTCAGCCCATGTGCATCTTTTAAAGATCACAGAAGACTTTACCACCTGAATCCAGGTCTAAAACACACTACAGTAGTTGTGACTATATATGATATTTAAAAATGCACTTATTCAAGGCTCTGCCTGTACCGTCTTGGCTAGAAGAGAGATGCAAATGCCAGGTGGTCCCGTTCGCCCACTGCCTTGGGTACAGCACAACCAGCCATCAGAGCTGCACTCCCAAAGCACCATCTGCTGTCCCTCTGTCTGTCTGTTTGACTCAGGTGACCCTCGGCGAGTCAGACCCACTGCCATCCTCATCTCCCCTCCTACTCTGCCTCGGGCAAGCCGCACCCTGAGGCTGCACACAGGACCCCTCCCATCGCATTCAAATAAAGCCCAACATCCCACACACAGAGTCGAGGAGCACACATTTGGGTAGAAACAGTGGGATAACTACAAGCAATTATACTTCAAAATTTCTGAGAAGCATTTTGGTATTTAAAAATTTCTTGTAAAAAGCTAAGATTGTTTGTTAAGAAAAGAAATCCTAAAATCTAGATTTATACAGTTTTTTTAAAGCCACACTGCTCAATGTTTAATAAAAGAAAAAGAGAGAGAAATCCTTAATCTAAAGGCTAACTTATTTTTGATTGGAAATACTACTGAGACCTCTCACACTGGCAAATAATGATGATCCCAGTGCCAGATAGAATTGACTTAGGGGCAAAAAAAGAGAAAAAGAAAAAAAAGGTGGGACGATGAATGTAGAAACATTTAATGTAAGAACAGTTATCTTTAAGTGGGCCATTAGGTACCTAGCTGATGAGCACAATAGAAGAAACAACACATCTGGTCTCACTTACTAAAAGCATTTAATATGTGCATTTGGGGTACAATTTTTGCTTTGTAGAGATACGAAGGCCTTATTTGACATTTTCTGTAATAACTACATGCCCCTTCCCATTGCACTATTCAGCCCTATTCACTTACAGCGCATGCAAATGCAACCCCACGGTAGGCTCCTGTTCTGATGATGGGGTCACAGGTAATGGAGCTTCCCGCAGCTCCATGGCTCAGAGCTGCCATCCCAGGGCATGAGTTGGCACCCAGCTGGGAGGACAAAAGCTCACCTGTGACCAGCCGCCCCCTGGGCTGTCACCACTGGATTCACCCCACTTTCCTCTGTGCAGGGATTAAGCATTCAGGTGGAAGAGGAAATGGAAGGAGCTTTCTGAGACTCTCCAGCTGGTCCTACTTGCTTTCATTGTTAAAATCCCAAACCCAGAAGCCTTTCTTTGACTAAAGGAGAAGGCAGGGACATAAGCTTTCATTCAGCACCTGAACCTTAGAAGTGTAGCCGGCTCATTATGATGAAGGTGACGTTACACTAGTAATTTATTTGAGTTCAAAGTCAGAAGTCGAGGATCATGGACTTTAGCCCAAATTTAGGAGCCCTTACTCGGAATGTCTGAAGCCCTTTCGTGGTCTAACTGGCATCTCTTGTATCAAGAAGTACCTTTAAGGTAGACCTTTCGGGGTGTCCTCAGGAAAGTGCCCCACTTACGTGGGACCATCCCCACGTGTTCACTGCAGGGGTTCTGCCTGTTCCCAAACCTTTCCTGTTCCAGAAACAAAGCAGAAGCCACTCTCCCTTGGATGCAGGACCCCCTCCCCAGTTGGGGCAGCACTTGACCTCCAGAGGGACTGGTCCCTGCAGTCTCCAGGCCTCTGCAGCATCCCCCGTTCAGGCTCCTTGGGCCTTAGAGCAGCTGCATGCCGAGGGACTGACGACCAGCCGGGGGACTCAGAATCTTCTCTGTGCACCTGGGAAGTCCGTCTTCTTCCCTTCAGTCAAAGAAAGCCCATTGTACATAACTAGACAGCCCACTGCCAGCAACCTTCTTCCTTTCACGTTTCTCTGCATCGCATGCAGTTGCATTCAAATGCCAAATAGTGATCAGAAGACTACCCTCCTGATCTGTACGCTTCATTGGTCACTGTGTGACTTCTTAGGATTTCTCTCCATGTGCTGTACGAATGAAGAATGCGTTACCAGTGTTTTAAGAGGTATTTTTATGTGTTTTTAAAAACATTTAAAAATGAGCCTGACACTTGTGTTTCAGCATTTGGAGACATGTCCATGTTATTTTTTCAAATGTACAATTACTGATACATTTTGTTTATATGTTTTAACTAAGTTGTGTTTAATTTATGTGCAATCTTTATAATATATGTATTACAGTTTCAACTATCATGTTTTCTTTTATTGCATTTATGATTTGATCTTGCTCCAATTATAATGCCAGTGAATGTTGCTGAATTCTTTGTATATGCAAATTGCAAGATCTAAACCATTCTGATGTGAGGATAAACCTTTACTTTGACTGCCAGCCTGCATCTCTTTCTTCACGTCTAATTTCATTCCTGTGCCTTACGTGCGTTTAAGCAAGACACTCATTTGGAGGCGAGGATTGGTTTACATGGATAATTAGTTCAGGATTTTGAAGGTTTAGCTCCAACCTCACCTAAGGCACAAGTGGGCACAGTGGCACTGTTGTGGGGTGGCAGGTGGGCCAGCCCAGCTCTTGGCTGGTCTGCAGAGACCACAGCTGTGTGAATCACAGTGTCATAACTCACCCTCCAGGGAGCCTTTTCCTCCTGGAGTCCGAACAGGAATCTGAGCCATGAGCAGTCGTCTCCCAAATCTCTGCAGAGATGACAGCAGGTTTTGAAGTTCTCAGCCAGGTGAATTCAAAACTCCTTCTAAAGCTGCTTTTCTTCCTAAAATCTGAAACCCCAATAGGCCTCTCTTTGCTCACCTTGTGCACCTGTTATATCTCCAATGACCTGACTGTCTCTCTGCCCACCTCCCAACCTTGCCCCACAACCAGTTTCCTCCTTCAGAGGCCCTGGGCCTAATGTGGAATTTAAACATACTATTTTTATTATTTGTTATAGTTATTTAATAAATGGTATGAGTTCTGTTATATTTATTTAAATGGAAATTTAAACAAATTGGCAGGCCAGCAGGTGCATGGACTAGGGGGTGCCCCTCAGTGGGCTTACATGCCGTTTCCACCCAGGGGACTCATGGGGAGGGGGAAACAAAGCCTTCACCCCAAACCCAAGCTCCATACTCGAGACAGCCTGGCAGCCAATGGGGTGCCCTGTCGCCTCTGCCTGCCACCTCCAGCCAGAGTGGAGGCCCCCCCCATTATGGGATGAATTTTGTCCCCCCCAAATTCACTTGTTGAAGTCCTAATCCTGAGTACCTCAGAATGGGACCTTGTTAGGAGACAGGGTCATTACAGATGCAGTAAGTTAAGATGAGGTCATGCTGGACCAGGTCCATGCATGCCCTAGTCCAATGTGACTGTGACCTTATAAGAAGAGGAAACTTGGACACAGAGAGAAGGCCATGTGAAGACGAAGGCAGAGATGGAAGCGATGCTTCTATAAGCCCAGGAACACCTGAGGCTGCCAGAAACTAGGAGACAGGCACAGAATAGGTGCTCTTTCACAGCTCTCAGAGAAAACTCTGCCGACACCTAGATTTGGGATTTCTGGCCTCTGGAACTGTGAGAGAATAAGATTCAGTTGCTTGAGCCACCCAGTTTGTGGCACTTTGTTACAGCAGCCCCAGCAAACTGACACACCCCACTGTATCCCCTACAGGCTGAGGTCTCTAAGTTTGGGTTTATCCAAAAGAAATGCCTGGAGCAAGGACCTGGGTGTACCTGGTGTGGCTGGGAGGGAACTGCAGGAGGCAGGACGGAGGGGACAGGAGCTGCTCAGAAGAGCGTTACTGAGGCCAGCACTGGGGACTCCACACCACTGACATGCCAGAAGAGCCCCACAAATTGTCTAGGTGAAGGGCAGGATGCTGGCACTGACCCACAGCTCTGCCCCCAGGTTGAAGGTTGTCCCCAGGGCTGCCGGCTCCCTGACACATCGTGCCATATTTGCCTCTGAGCCTGCTGCCACTGAAGCCAAAGGAGGACCAGGGGATGTGACAGAACACACGAGGCCTCTGCTGTGGTCACCAAGCTCCCAGGCTTGGCCTCTAACTGCCCATGGGCTTGGCAGCTGTGTGTCAGTGTGGAGCAATGGAGGTCCCAGTGAGAGCTCGGGCTGTCTGCTGGGACGCCAGGAGGGCAGCTTCAGGGCACTGGACAGCTGTGTCCCAGCCTGGGGAGGGTCTGGTGGCCACTTGCACTGCCACTTGTACATCCACTGCCCACTAGCTTGTCTCCCATGTGGTCCAGGGGCCTTACAGAGCCAGCTGCCCCTGGTGTCAAAGGATGGAGCCACACCAGCAATAGGGGGAGACGTGTTTGATGTACAAGTTTAAACCAACCAGAAATATACAGCGTACATATAAATTTGGCCCTTTACCTAACTCCTCTCCCCAAACCACAGCCTACTGATAACTCAGGAGTACATCTCCCAACAGACAACTGTCTGCAGGTTTAAACTGTACCACTGCATAGACACACAGAGTCAAGCTCCTGTTGTTTGGCATATCATCAGATTCAGATTACAGCTGTCAGTTGCACGTTCCTAGACGTCACTAACCCTGGATATGAGCACACATTTTAGTTTTTGCAAAACTAATAAGCAAAAAAAAACCCAAACCCAACTTAATTTTAATTTGCAATTCCCAAATTTCTAGTAAGTTGAGCATCTTTTCATATGTGTATTATTTGTATTTTATCAGTGAGTCTGCTATTCATATTTTTATTTTCCTAATTTATTGTCTTTTTTAAAAAACGTAGATACTAAGTCTTTGTTCTTCATATTATAAATATGTTCCTCTAGTTCCTTTATAAAGGAATGTCTTTGATGACTATATAGTGCACCTTGTCCAGGAAGCAGTCATGAATACCACTTTTGTAAAGGGATCAGATGAAATTTCAGAAAACATTTCACAATGTCGGGTTCTCCTCCAGAATTCAAGACCAAAAGAGCCCATCCGCACCTCCTAACCTGGGCCTGTTTTACTCTGGCTCGTGGGACCAGCAGCTGTTGGTGGTGAGGCCCCAGCAGAAGCTGTGCTGAGGTGTGAGTTTCACATTTGGTTCTGTTTTGACTGCTAAGTTCACATGACAGTCCCCTCTTCCTGAAAGTATCACTTCCCCCTCCATTCTGCTCTCCCCACCCACGTTTGTGACAATATTATGAGCCAATAATTTTGTTTCAAATGAACTGAAAAACCCAGGCACGGAAAGTAATGTCATCTTGATGGTGTCCATGGTGCCGCCTTTGAGAGTGTCCTCAGAGCTCCTGCAGATTCTTCCTCACATTCCGGCAAATGAGTGCTCTACCTGGCTGAATTTTTTTTTTTTAATTCAATGTTCCTGCAGGTGTTGAGCTTGAGTCAAACAGATGCCAGCTCCTCCCTGCCTTGCACACAGGAGTGTGTCCTCAGCACCGGTCTGGAATGTCCCAGGCTACAGGACTCCACAAATGTCCTGCACCAGGAGGGCCAGGCTTACTAAGAGGCCAGCATGTGGTCAAGCTGTGGGGTCACCCCACATTTCCTATCCACTGACCCCACCCACAGTCAGCCTGGGGTGCCCATCTGTCCCTGTGGACAGTACTTCCCTGCACCAAACCTCCCTTGGGGATGCTCATAGGGCTGATTTCAGAACACAGGCCAATAAGCACTGGTTCCTCGAATTCCTTGCATAGTGAACACAAATGCTTATTATTAGAGAAGACATCTGAATGAGAGGGAAAAATCCTAATTGTTTTTCAGTAATCATCATTATGACAAAACCATTACAACAATTAGCCCCAAACAGCTATGATAGTGACAAACAATGCTTCCACCTCTTTCCTCTTTCTTATTTCCAAAACATGCAATTTAGATTTATAAAGTGAGCCATATGCATACAAATAGCTCTCCTTCGGTGATCACTCACTATGTGCTGGGCCCTTTGTATGGGTTTTAGACACACAACAACCCCTCAAAGCCTGGGAAATGGAGACTCCTGGACAATAAGGAACCAGCCTAAAATCAGGTTGGAGGAGGTAGGAGAGACAGAATTCAAACCCTGGACCACTAGTGACAAAAGACTTTACCTCTACTCTGAGCTGCCCTGGCCCTTCCAAATTCGGCAGCTCTGCACACATTGCCCAGTTTTTGATCCATTACTAAACACCAGCATGGCACATTAAAAATATTTGGGAAAATCACAAAGTAATTGATTGAAACGTATAAAAAGGTTTAATACAACTCCAGGGATGCAGAATTACCAATGTGATGTAATTTGGCTCAGCATGAGAATCTTTTTGATCCTTGTCCTCTCCAGACACCAAACAAGCTGATACTCAGGACAGAACATGATCATTCCACGTGATGGACCCACAGAGGTTTGCAATGCAA
>NW_007728693.1:231074-233811 GCF_000696425.1 Galeopterus variegatus | reverse complement strand
TGATACTCAGGACAGAACATGATCATTCCACGTGATGGACCCACAGAGGTTTGCAATGCAACAGAAAGGGCTGGAGGTGATTTGGGGGGTGCACAGAGCCACAAACCACCCCATTGTCAGGAGTCCCATTTGTGTGGTACTTGCTTTGGGAGGTTGGTAATCATCTCTCAACTCTGTGGCCACTTGTCCTAGGAGAGCTTCCACCTTTAGCTAGTGTACATCCAAAATGAATCCCTACAAATACCACGGCCTGCTCGTGTGTTAGAGACGGGCAGCTGGGAAGGCAGCACACGATGCTCCCCCCAGTAAGTCACTCAGGACCAGGAGCCTGTGGCTATCCCACAACAATTATTGGGACCAGCATAGGCACCTGCCCAGGTGCTGAGTCTCTGGTGGCTTCCACCCCACATGGGGCATCTCATGGACTCAAACCCACCTCTGCACAGTGTCCCAACCAGGCTCTGAGTTAGAGCTCAAGGGTCTCATTTCTGCTTCCAGGGAACTTGCAGTCAGGAGGGCAGACCCCCCTGTGGGTGAATAGCCACAGGACGGGACATATAGAATGAAACTAACCACAGGACCGGCTGTATTAGAAAAGGCAAAGGGAAGGAAGAAAGCCTGAGGGGCCGGTTGTGTAGGGCACAGGAGGGAAGCCTCCTGCAGGGCATTTAGGAGGCAGAGGAGAGACGGAGCAGGGAAGGGATTCCAGGCAGAGGATGGCAGGGGACGCAGGGACAGGCTGGGGAGGAGGATCAGCCTGTGGGGTGGCCGAGCTGGGCTGGGGCAGGATGGGCATGACGGGGGAGGCTGGGCTGGATGACAGAGGGTCGCAGGCCCCTCAGGGGTGGGGGCTTCTTCCTGGAGCAGATGCCCCCTCCTGGTATTATTCAGTGTTCTGTAAAGGAAGGCGCTGAAACCTGAGACCCAAGGAATCCTACCTTTCTTGGCCCCTGGGTCCCAGTGGGTCGCTCAGCTGTGCCTGGGAGTGGGGGGGTCCCAGGGAGAGAAGGGGGCCGCCCTCTCACTGGGCTCTGGGTGAGCCGCCTGCTGCTGGGGCAGCGCGGGGCTAAGTGTACCGCGTACCCCACCCCATCCTTCCTGGAGAATGCAGGCTTCATGACCTTCAGAGGCAGCTGGAGAAAGGAAAGGTGCAGAGGGGCTCCCGGGTGGGCATCTCCCAGCTCGGGCCATGCAGTGGGTTGAATTCGGGGCCTTGGAAATCCTTCCACCCTGCAGGAGGCCGCCCAACACCGGCACTGAGGACGGACGGTGCTTAGAAGGGACAGCCGCACAGATGAGTGAGTTTCACAGGCCTCTTGCCACAGACAGCACAGGCTGGGAAGGAGGGTGCCAACGTTCTGAAATAATTACTAATAATACAAACCAACCTTTTGAGCACTGTCGATACCAGGCACTGTGATGGATCCCTCCAAACCTCACCCACGGCCTCCTGACACGCCCTCTAGGAAGAAGTGCTATTTTGAGCCCTGTCCACAGACAAGGAACCCTCAGCTGGGGGCCCTGACTCTCTAAGCATCTGTATCTAATACTGTTGTACCTGTTTTCTATAAATTCACAACAATATGACTCATAGGGCAAGATTATTACGTTTAATACATTGAGAAAAACAAAACTAAAATTAAACGGATGTGCTTTCACGGTAAAGGAGAAACAAAATCTAGATGTCTTCCAAGCTTCTGGTATGAATATATTTACATGGATGAAAGATTTAAATAATAATTAAAAAAAAAAACCCTTAGCAGTAAAATATGTCAAGTCAGCACATTGCGGATGTACCCGGTGATCCTCCTGCCTTTCTGGAGAAGGGTTTTTGCTAGTTAGAAAGAAAAGATGCAAAGGGCACACTTTTTGTTTCAGCGGGTGAAGTCTGGGGCTTAATTGCNAGGCGCTGAAACCTGAGACCCAAGGAATCCTACCTTTCTGGGCCTCTGGGTCCCAGTGGGTCGCTCAGCTGTGCCTGAGAGTGGGGGGTCCCAGGGAGAGAAGGGGGCTGCCCTCCCGCTGGGCTCTGGGTGAGCCGCCTGCAGCTGGGGCTCGGTCCTGCAGACCCTTTAGTGCACACGTCTAGTGCACTCACAAGCACTCAGGTCTAGGGGAGTCACTTACTGATCCCCAAACACAGCCAGATAAGGAGCGAGGATGAGGGGTCAAGGGTGGGCACCCTACTGCGTGTCCTCCCTAGTGTGACTATATCCCAAGCCCCCCGCAGCCCACCTCCCTCCTCTGTCTGGCTTTACGTGGCCTAAACCTCCCCTTTCACCAACATGAAGAGCTTCACTGCGAGGACCCTGCCAGGAGTCAGGCACTGGGCAGGTGGCCCCGATGCCCTATTGAACTGCAGGTGGGGACAGAAGAAGACAAGCTCCACAGAGAACAATCCAACATTGCCCCCTCCCAGGTTGTGGAGGGGGACGGGGGCCTGTGCCACAGGGAAGGCTGTGAGTGGACAAAGCAGGGTTGGTGGTGACTGTGGCTTTAAAGATGACCACACTTTAACCATCACCCCCCTCCCCCTCCCCCAGGCCAAAGTTGGGTAAGATGGGTAAGTTCTGGAGATCTGCCACCCAACATAGCGCCTGTGGCTAACAGGACTGTATTGTCTGCTTAAAATTTGCAAACAGAGTAGCTCTTACCTAAATAAATAGATAAATAGAAGCCTTAGAACAGGGAGCCAACAGCATCCAGACAGTTGTTTTGTGCATAAATTCAAAAAAAA
>NW_007728693.1:228172-229926 GCF_000696425.1 Galeopterus variegatus | reverse complement strand
AAAAAAAATAGATTACTGTCTCGAAATTTCTTTTTATGAGAAAAGAAATATTAAAAACAATTGCCAATCATTTGAAGGCAGAACAGTTAGACTGTTAGAACGGTCTCTATATGTAATTTCAATTTTATAATAGATTACAGAAGGAAGCTTATGACACACGTATGTCTTTTTGTTTCTCTACAAGTCTTTAAATGACAGATGTTTAAATATGTAAATAACTGTATAATGAAAAGTTTCCAAAGTCTGCCTGTAAAAGTTGAGGCAAATTCTAAAGATGCAATAAATCATTGCAAGCCTTCAAGAATGCTTATGTTGATTCACCAGGATGGCAATAAACTTTTTCCAAATAGAAACAATTTTTTAAAATGTTTACAACTTGTATTTTACAACATGGAGCCGAAAATACAGTATATAAACATGATCGAGTCATAGCAGTTGATGTAATTTAAGGGAAAAGAAAAACATAATAAAATAAATGGTGCTTAATGCTTTAAAAAGGGAAGCTGTGTTATTTTGTTTGGTTCTTTGGAAATGCGTGATTTAACAAAATAACTTATTGTGTAATCTTGCTATCCATGAGTTAGTGACACCATTTAAAACACAAATAAATGGCCATTTTGTGTACCATTTCCCACAAAAGAACACCATTTTATTTTCATTGATGTTGATAAAGTATACTTTTTTCAGCAAATTCAGCAAGTGTTAAGGGAAAAAATAGACTTGATTTTTAAAAGTAGAAAATAAAAGCAAAATCTGAAGAGATAAAGAAAGAGCCTGAAATCTGGAACAGCACACTATTATCCAAACACTCATCCACCCCAGTTTTTTTTAAAAGAAATTTATTTTTTTAATTGAAACATATTGATTGTACATATTTATGGAGTACAAGGTTATAGTTCAATACATGTATGCAATGTATGCTGATCAAATCAGGGTAATTACCATATTCATCATCGTACAACTTTGTAATTTCTTTGTGATGACAACATTTATCTCCTCTCTTCTAGCCGTTTGAGAACATACAATAAGTTATTGTTACTTATAGATGCCGGGCACTACTGTTCACTACTAGACCTTATTTTTCCTGTCTAGCTGTGATTTTGTGTCCATTAACCAACCTGTCCCTCTCCCCCCTTCCCGGCCTCTAGAAACCACAATTCTACTCTCTCCTTCTAAAAGTTCAACTTTTTTTTTAGCTCCCACATATGAGTGAGAACATGCAGTATTTATCTTTCTGTGCCTGACTTATTTGACTTAACATAGTGTCTTCTAGACTCGTCCACGTTGCTACAAATGACAGGACTTCATTCTTTTTTATGGTTGAGTAGTGTTCCATTGTGTAAATACACCACATTTTCTTTTTTTTTTTTTTTTTCCTTTTTGTCTTTTTTCATGTCCGGCAATGGATCACAACCCTCAGTGTCATGCCCGTACGGGACCAGGACCGGCAACGGGATCGCAACCCTCGGTGTTGCTCCCGCACCTCGCTCAGCCAGGAGCAGTGGTGTGTAGATCCGAACCCTCAGTGGGATCTGTATGTGGGATCTGTATGTGGGATCCGAACCCTCGGTGGGAGCACCGCCACGCTTCCCAAGTGGCGCACTGTAGCAGTGCACCACCTGGCCAGCCCTCACCACATTTTCTTTATCCAGCCATCTGTTGACGAACACCTAGGTTGGTTCCATATCTTGGTTACTGTGAACAGAGCTGCAATGAACGTGGGAGTGCAGGTGTCCCTTGGACGTGATGATTTC
>NW_007728693.1:226082-227369 GCF_000696425.1 Galeopterus variegatus | reverse complement strand
TACTGTGAACAGAGCTGCAATGAACGTGGGAGTGCAGGTGTCCCTTGGACGTGATGATTTCCTTTTCTTCTGATAAATACGCAGCAGTGGGAATGCTGGATCCCATGGTAGTTCTATTTTTAGTTCTTTGAGGACCCTCCATACTGTTTTCAATAATGGCTGTGCGACCATCATAAACCATAGGGAAAACGCTCTAAGACGTTGGTCTGGGTAGAAATTTTATGGGGAAGACTTCTGAAGCATAGGTAACAAAGCCAAAAATAGACATTTGGGGTTACATCTAACTAGAAAGCTTCTGCACGGTGAAGGACACGGTCAACAGAGGAAAGAGGTGACGAGCAGAGTGGGAAAACATGTTTGCAGACAGTTCATCTGACAAGGGGTTAACATCCAGAACATACGAGAAACACTAACAACGGAACAGCAAAAGAAAGTCTGATTCAAAAATGGGCAAATGACCTGAACAGACATTTCCCAAAACAAGACACACAGTGGCCAACAGGTATATGAAAAAGTGCTCAACATCACTAAACATCAGGGAAATGCAAATCAGAACCACAGGAGACATCAACCCACACCAGTCGCAATGGCTATTATCAAAAAGACAAAACCTAACAAACGCTGGGAAGAATTTGGACAAAGGGGAACTCATACGCACTATTGGTAGGAATGTAAAGTAGTACAGTCCCCACAGATTTTTAAAAATCCTGTTTTAATAAAATCCATGCTCACTTACGGGAGAGCAAAATTCAATGGCACCTGCTATCTTCTTAGGAGTGGGCCAGAAAGAAACAACACCCATACCCTAAAAAAAGTTTCTGTTTCCTAACTTACATATTCCTGAAGCCGTATTTGAAGGGAGATGTCTGCACACACAGAGAAATCCATCTTTGTTGAATTTTCCAATAACACTGTACTGGGATCCATGGAAATGCTCGGCCAACCTTCCCCCTGCTGCAGAGATCAAGCCCCTGATAGAAAGTCTGGGCCATGAGAGTTGGCTCTGCTGCTATGACATGCACACTACATGATTGATTGCCAGGCCATTGCTGTCATAGCAGGTTCCAGGCTTTAGGAACTGAAGTTCCTGCTTTAACATTTTTCTGTGAATAGCTTCCTGATTCTAGTCTACACACCACTGCTCCTTGCATTAATACTTCTATATCTCATAGGTTTCAAATGTGATGTCAAAGGTGAATAGATCTCAGGGGCCAGCCCGGTGGTGCACTGCTACAGTGTGCCGCTTGGGAAGCGCGGCGGCGCTCCCGCCGAGGGTTCGGATCCCAC
>NW_007728693.1:221665-225525 GCF_000696425.1 Galeopterus variegatus | reverse complement strand
CGCTCACTGGCTGAGCGAGGTGTGGGCGCAACACCGAGGGTTGCGATCCCATTGCCGGTCACGAAAAAAGACAAAAAAGGGGAAAAAAAAAAGGTGAATAGATCTCAAAGTTGTCATTAGAAATACTGCAGTCAGACATCCCGTGACAACCGCTCACTGGCTGAGCGAGGTGTGGGCGCAACACCGAGGGTTGCAATCCCATTGCCGGTCACGAAAAAAGACAAAAAAGGGGAAAAAAAAAAAGGTGACTAGATCTCAAAGTTGTCATTAGAAATACTGCAGTCAGACATCCCGTGACGAATGGCAGGTGTATGGTAGAGCTAGTGGACATGGCCCCTTGCTTGCTGTTCCACTTGGTGGTGACTGCACCATGAGAACAAAACAATTTGCTGAACGGTAAATTCTTGAAGTCAAGATTATTTGTTTTATTCTTTCATGAATCTATCTCTAAATTCTAACATTCCCAGGCCAAAGTAGTCAGCAGAATGTTTGAGCCATTGGATTTCCTTCTTTTCTTAGAGTGAATATTCGTGGTCTTAAGACATTTGAGACGCCGTGGTCTTGTCTTACATGTCTGTGGTCACAGGCCATTTGGTATGACATGGTCCTCAGCAGTGGCGCTGATGGGATGTGGAAGAAGTCCCATCTGCTCATTCCCACTCCCCCTCGGGCTTCTCTCCTTTCCTGCTGCTATCAGTTGACACACCTTTGAAGTCTATTTCATCAGAATGTGGTGGAAGTTTGACACTGCAGGCTGCTTTCACCAATGCGGCTTCTTGCTTGCTGAAAGCAAAGTATCTCCTTGTTCATGGGTCCAGCAGACCTGGGTGAGAAGTCCGAGGTCTGGTTCTGGAGTTTGGGTGGCCAACCGCGCCTGTACTTGCTGTGGCAGGTCTCTGAAGGGTGACAATTACGACTTGCTGGGCGGTGTTGACACTGGACAACCCGAAGGTTTTTGGCAAGCGTTTCTTCCCAAGTGAATTAACTGTAAAAGAATGGCCAGATACTAATGATAAAGATTTTGGTCTGCGAAGATGTCTGTCCCCACAGGCTTCAAGCAGACTGGCATCTTTGCCATGCCACCAGATCCATGGAATCAGTTCCTTAAAGGTTCATCCTCCTGAGAAGAAGCAGGATTTCCAACAGTGTATAACACAACTCTGTCAAAAGCAAGTTCACTTGTGCTTCCAGAAAGAAGAGTAGACACACTTTTCCCTGTTCTTCCCACTAAGAACAATTAAAAACCCTGGACATTATATATTAAACAAACATAAAAAGACTCTGAAAGGTGGAGAGAAAGCAAACCAGTTAGGGACCTTGGGGCCAGAGAAATGACATACTAATGAGTTCCCTGGGTTTTCTCTTGGCCTCATATGCCCAGATTTAGATCTAAGAAGCCAGCAACCCAGAAACACCAATGGGCAGACCTGAAAGAGCCTTAATGAAGGCCCACTCTCTCCAGCCAAAGAAGCAGGAAAAAGACAGTTTAGCAAGACAGAGAACTTGCAGACAATAACCACTACTCCAGCAAAAAAACTGAAAATACTGCAGGTGGCCCACCCCACCCACGTCAGCAGGGGCCAACTGAAGGGTCCAGACTTCCAAGCTGTGGCACCCAGCTGCTCCTTCCCACTGGGATGGCACCAGAGAAGGCAAGTAGGCAGCCAGGGCTGTCATACCCTGTGTGGTAAAGCACCCACCCCCCACCTCCTTCCTGTGGCTGGTCACTGGATATGACAACCAGGAAATATGGGCTCTGCCCTCACGAACACACAAAGATTACAACTCTTGTGGGGGGAACTCAATTAGTGGTTTAGCTTTCACTGTGCTACATGCTACAGAGAAGTACAGGATGATTCCAGAGCAAACCAGGGAGCTGTCCTCGGCTGGGAGGACAGGCGAGGGGTGGGGTGGCCCTGAAGGCTACCTTGAGGGAGCCTCCCTTGAGCGGAGCTTAGGACTGGATGAAGTCACCTGGGGGAGCAGGAGAGGCAGGGACAGCTCCAGGCAGGGAAAACAGCAGGGTGTGTGCAGGCTGGGCTGGGCAGGGGTAATGGCTGCCTACAGAAGGCAGAAGGCAGGTACAGAATCAGAGTAAAGCAAGCCCAGGAGAGCCTGAAATGCCAGGTGACACAGACACCTGCAGGCAAAAAGGGAAAACAGCTTCCATTTCTTGGAAACTTCCCATCACAGAGTTGTTACTCACTTGGAAACAGAGGCTCAGAGAAATTACCAAACCACACGGAGAGTGGTGGGTACTAATTTGGTTCCCTTGTTTTCAAATACACAATTAGCCCGGGTGAATGGATATTTGTCAGATGCGTGCCCCCCGCCCGCCCCTCGCCCCCAGTCTACATGAAAACGTGTGGTGTGGAATGTCTTTAGTCACTGGTGCAGCCCTTGAATGAGCTTTTGTAATCCAGCATCTATAATTCTATAACATGAAAACCACCCTTAGAACGCTCTCGAAATACTGTACTTACCAAGGCAAGAAAATACGCTGATAAATTTCAGCAAGATTTTTGGTTAGAATTGAACTCTAAAGGGCTTTTTTATTAGTCAAAATGGTCCATTCCACAGGCATAGGGCTGGCTGAAATTTTCCTATAAATACATGTGTGTGAGGGTCATAATTACTACTATGTCTGCTGTTAGCAGAACATGTTAATCATAGCAATGCTCCTTCTACTTTGAAGGTTTTGAATGTGGCCTGCCTGAAAGGAAACATCACAGCCTCACACATTCCAGTAACTTCCTCCAAGAGGGCCACTCTTCCTGGAAGACCCTCCCCCTCCTTCTGCTCCGGCACAGCCCACTCCTCTGTGGCCCCGCCCCATTCCGTCCCTCAGGCCTCACCTGTCAGTGTCCCTTATGATCACAGACAACACTGTTCAGAACTCTACTATGGCAGCATTATAGCAAAAGTGACTACCATGGGCTCCTGCATCCACTCAGCAATACTTATCACATGTCCCTGGCTCCATACTGGGACACGAGAGTGGAAGGACAGGGCACCACCCTTGCAGTGCACACCATCCTGTCTATCTGCCGTCCTCACCTCCACCTGGCAAGGGGGTGAGCGAGGAACAAAGTGTAAAATAAAAATGGAGATGAGCAAGTTACACCTCTGGGTCTGAACTGGAGAAGGAAGACTGGGCTTAAGACGAGATTTAGGAGACATCGGCTCACGAGTGACTCGGCAACTGTGAGTGAAGGAGCCTGATTCATCAGAGATGGCGATTACTTTCACAGGGTCGCGGTGCTTCCTGTACCAGGTGATATCAGGCTGCCAGGTGCAGTCAGAAAAAGAACGGGTGGGAGCAGATCCAGAGCAAAAGTCCAGAAAAAGTACATGACATGGAAGCAGAAGACTTGAACATGCCCCCAAAGTTCATGTTGGAAACTTAATTCCCAATGCAGAGGGGAGACCTAGAAGAGGTGATTAGGTCACGGGCACGGGAGCAGATCCAGAGCAAAAGTCCAGAAAAAGTACATGACATGGAAGCAGAAGACTTGAACGTGCCCCCAAAGTTCATGTTGGAAACTTAATTCCCAATGCAGAGGGGAGACCTAGAAGAGGTGATTAGGTCACGGGCACTCTGCCCTTATGGATTGACCAATGCCATTGCAGCAGGAGTGGGTTCCTCATAAAAAGAGGAGTTGGACCCCCTTCCCTTCTCTCCCTCGCACGGGCTTGCCATTCTGTTTTCTGCCACGGAGGGCACAGCATGAAGGCCCTTGCCAGATGCTGGCCCCTCAGTTTTGGACTTTTCAGCCTCCAGAACTGTAAGAAACAAATCTGTTCTTTATAAACTAGCCAGTCTCAGGTTTTCTGTCACAGCAGCACAACACAGACTAAGA
>NW_007728693.1:220045-221545 GCF_000696425.1 Galeopterus variegatus | reverse complement strand
AGAGGCTAAGACAGTGTGCTATGGTTTGGAATGAAGTGGCATGCTGGCCGGTGGCCCTCAGACTTAGTGGGCGGGGGCCATCTCAGATGAGAACAGTTTGTTTAGGAAAGTTTTCTTTAAAAAATGCAAGCTACCAGTCATTCCCTAAACATGGCCATCATTTGACCCTGAAGATATATTCACAAGTCATCCTCCAAGACTCAACTTTATTCTCTTAGGGGAAAGGACACTAGGATTGAACTGTCCAGTGCAGTGGCCAATAGCCCTAGTGTGGGGACCAAATGCCCCTCACTTTGTAAAGATGTATCTTGTAAGTTTCATTAATCTATTCATTATGTTTACTGAGTACTGGTTGGTGTTGGCAACCCAGCAAGGACAGAGGTTCCTGCCTTTTGCATTCTGATGGAAGACACAGACAGACGCAGCCCCAGCACGGTGTGGCCTGTGCTACCGTAAAGGCTGCTGCGGTGACCGTGGGAAGTGGTCAGCTTCAGGACTTCGTTCCGCAAAGTTGAGGGCCGAACCCTGCTCAAACCACAGCCCCAAACTTTAAAATTTTTATCACTCTGGTAGACCCTGCAATCCCTATCATGACCTCCATGTGGTGTTTTTGAAGACCAGTCAGAGCCAGAAAATTCTAAGCTTTCTTCTTTTAAGCAGACTGATAGCACGACTTAGAGAACTCACTTTTAAACTGATGGCAAAAATTACACTAAAACTTATATTACAAAACTAAGTTTATTATACTTTTCCCTTTTAAATCTCTTTGCTAAATGTCTTCACTGTCCCGATGGCTTCTGGTTCTTATTTTCTTGATGCATGCAGCGTCCTTATCCTGTTTGGGAAGAAAAATATCTCTTAAGTTTAAAGAAAAATTTTTGTGATCAACCCCACTCTGCAAAACCCCAAATCTTTACTAGATATTATGCAGGTCCTTAGTTCTAGAAAAGTAATTCTGTGGCTGGACATGAGTTTTAAGATATATCCCATTAAAGTTGCTTTTTCTTAAACTTTTTATTATTTAGTTTTTTACACTTAAAAACTACTTTTTTATACAAAAGTTTCTAATGTATTTCTATGTTAATACATAATACAAAAGACCAAAAATTTCTTCACCAATGTATATGTTTTCACTAATTAAAAAATATAACTAAGAAAAATGAATTCAATCAGAATTAATACTTCCGGGTCTCCTAAACCAAACTGTCCCTACAAAGAGGACAATCAACCCTAACTGAGTGTGAGCTACGATCTCCTGAAACGGGCCCCCTCAGCGGGGGATGTCTTCTCCTGAGGAGCTGGAGATGGAGCTTCCTCCATCTGAACACGTAGGTCAAACCTAAAGGAAACAAAAGATGATTGTGCTTTTTCAGAATGGGTGCTGCAAAGCCCTCGGTGTATGCACTCATACTTAAGACAGTCTTCAACCAAACCACAATCTGAAAAAACTAAAAGTGATGTCAGGCATACTTTACAAGCAGCCACTCCAACAAAACTGAT
>NW_007728693.1:218146-219152 GCF_000696425.1 Galeopterus variegatus | reverse complement strand
CTGAAAAAACTAAAAGTGATGTCAGGCATACTTTACAAGCAGCCACTCCAACAAAACTGATCGAGTAATGACTGACTATCAGTAAGGGAAGAGTTAAAAAATAAAAAGACAAGAATTCAAAAAGTCCAAGGTTTAGCTTGAAAGCAAATGGTCTTAAATAAGTCGACACCATCTGAGGGCATCACCATATAAGAGTGCGGCACAAACGTTGATCAGAACAACCAAAACATCAGGGAAAGGTCAAGTTACAGACCACGTACCTGTCAGACGGCAGAAGCAGACTGTAAACTGGTAAATACACATACTAATAAAGGGGGACACATCAGCTGGGCAGAACCCATCATTCTGTCCTTGCTGAGCACAGAGTGTGGGCAGGAGTTCCCCTGCTCTGAAGCTGTCCCCCCAGGACTCTAAGGGTGGCAGGGACATTAAGTGAGATCCTGGACATAGACTCAGGCCAGCGTTTTCACCACTGTCCCAGCGCACACTCAGCAACTCTCTTCTGCTTCTCCAGTAGGTACAAACCAGACACCCACGTGTAAAGCAGTTCATTCCCATGTGTACGTCAGAGCTGTGGCCACAGCACTGGCCTCAGCAGGGTCCCCGATGGGCCCAGCAGGGTGGCCCTCCCTCCACCCAACGCCCCACGGCAGGTGTGAAGCGACACTCAATTGCGCCAGCGTCTCCTTTCTCACGAACACCAGGAGCTGTTTAGCTCCACCTCGGTCCCTTCATGCTGCTGCCCGCTGCTTTCACGCCACAGGGTTAACTCTGTCAGCTAAGTGGGGAGGGACCACTGAGAAAAGCTGGAAAAGTTATAAACTCCTTCCTGGAGAATATGTGCATCTTACACGTGCATTTTCTGGGCCTAGAGTTGTCAGAGCTGAAGCCCAAGGATAGGCCCCGGCTCAGGGTGCAGCACAGAAGGACACACGTCAGTGTGTATCGGGGAGGCTCCTGGTGCTGGGGGTGACGAGGGAGAGTCCCAGGTGTCCCTGATAGGACA
>NW_007728693.1:213417-217673 GCF_000696425.1 Galeopterus variegatus | reverse complement strand
AGAATACTAATTGAATTCAATCATGCATTATGGATTATTCACATTATAGAGAATTCATGAGTTACTAAATATGACATGATTTTAGTAGCACTTACAATTCTTCAGCTTAGATATTCTTTGGTTGGGGGAAGTTAAAGGACACAAGCACCCTCTGTTGAAAAGGAACTCTTACGTAGCACTATTTGCTTTATGGACACCTCCAACGTTTGTTTCTTCTAACTTTCCAAAGAACTCCTTGGAAATCCAGATATGACCACCCTTCTGCTTTAGTAAGTTTTATTCAGCTGTAGAGAAACTGAAAATATCTATCTATAATCATAGTATGAAGTACATCATAAGCAGTGAGAAATAGCAACTACATAAATTCCTAGTTCTTTCTGATTAAAGTCTTCATAATATAAATTTGCTATTTGAAGTGGAATTCACAGAACAGACATAAAATCTATGGCTTAGATTAAAGCTTCCTCCGTTGGTGTAACTGGAAGCTGGCAGCACATTGCTACACGTTTTTTGCTTGCCTTAGCAACACCAGGAAAAAATATATCAGAATATTCTACGTGTTTAAAAAAAAGAAAAGAAGCTGGCAGCACATTGCTACACGTTTTTTGCTTGCCTTAGCAACACCAGGAAAAAATATAACAGAATATTCTACGTGTTTAAAAAAAAGAAAAAAAAAAACCACATTAAGTTACTTACTGTCTTTGGATGTTCTGCACATCTCTTGACACGCCTTGTCACTCTCTGCTCAGATTCACTCTTCAGAGTGTCCACTCTGGGATGCACAGCAATCTTTCTTGATCTCAAACATATGACGTCTGAATCCCCTGCTCCTCCTTTCTCTTTTTGGTTCCTCCTGGGGACTCCCACACTTTTCTCCTGTATTTTCTTCTCTGCGGTGTCTGTGTTCGGCTGGGGGATCTTTTTCTGTCTTCCGGAGGATCTCAAGCACATCCCGCTCTCGCCGACTTTGCTCGTGGATGTGGGTTTCTTGGCTCCCTCATCTGGGGGTCGTGGCTCTACCTCTTGGGAGCGCTTCATGGACTTCTTTTCATTTGTCTTTATTTCAATCTTTTCTTCTGATACAAGAATCTCAGGTCTTTGCTGTTCTACATCAGTTTTATTTTGGCGTCTGGGACGCAGGGACATTCCCTAAAGAAGTGAGAAGAAATCCACAAAATTCCAAACGTGAATAAAACAAACCTCAAAACTCAACAGTGAGGACAACAAACAACGGTAAAACAAAAGGAGAAATCATTTGAAAACGTTACATCGATTCCCATTTTCTAAGCTAACAGAGATATTCAGGGTAATGCTTTGCTACTTTGTTTATGGAGAAATGATCATCCCTAATGATAACTTATAAATAAGGAATTTAGGGAAAATTTCAATAATGCCTAATGTGATATAAGTCAAATCTAATTACTAGTTTCATTATGGCAAAATGCATCATTATACAGACAAGGAACAAATTCCTAATCCTTTAACAATCACTGCCGAAGCAGAACAGCACATCTCCATTTCTCAAATTTTGTCGCACTTCTCTGGATGCAGTCGTGGCCTCTCTATCCAACAGTCACGACAACTTTGGTCTTCTCTGGGATACACACACCCTACTGACATTGCTCTAATTGTCAAGATACTGACAGGAATACTATTTGTACCCAGTCCTGGTCTTGGTGGCAGTGTCATGAACAACATGGAACTGAACTGCCCACCTTCTCTCTGATCAATTTTTCAAACATTTGAAGATGAACGTAGCTCATTCGTGCCCGAAGACTATTCTTAAAGTTTGTAGTAAACATTTTGAATAGTTTTTTCCCAAATTCATCTATTACCTCTATACACCCCAAGAGGATTCTTTACTATAGCCTGCAGTTATGCACTGTGTTAAATTAACCCCCTTTGGGAAAGAATACCCATTTATAAATTCAGGTAATACACAAATTATTACACAAAATTGATAACATCCATCCCAGATGATATTTAGTGATTATGCAACACTTTCTATCACCTTATTTGGAGTGACTGAGTCTCCTACTTTGGGCTCCTTCTTTTCAGTTTTCATGTTGCTGCTCAGATCTTCGACAGGCTCAATCCTTTTTGCAAACTTTCTCAGACTTTTCTTCATTATTCCCAAGGGTTCAGGGGATTGGCACCTCTCCCTGGGAGAAGTCCTCTGTTTCTTCTTGACTGGCTTCTCCTCTGCACTTTCCAGTGGAGTGGTCACACAGCGACGTCTCTTGGTCCCTCTGACACCTGTATCTTTTCCGCATTTCCTCTTAGGGGACTGGGGAGTATTGCTTTTCCTTGGTGATTGTACAAGGTCTCTGGGGCCCACCAAGTCTTCCACGGGTTTTACTTTAGGGGCCCTGATGACTCTTCTCAATACCTTGAGAGGTTTCTCCCTGTCAGGAGTTTGCTGTGGAGTGCCCTTAAGACTCTCAGCTTCTTTTCTCGGTTCCTCAGTGTGCCCTGGTGTCTGAGAGAGCTCTCTGCAGCCAGCCAGGCCTCTCAGGGGTTGAGCCTTTTCTTTAGGTGCTCTTGGCTGTCTCTTGCTGGCAGTCACATTTCCTGCTGGCTCCCGTTTCTGCTTGGCAGATTCTTTAGACATTCTGATAACGTTTTCATCGCCTGCTCGTGCCTTCAGTGAGTGCTTAGTCTCTCCTGAAGTTTGTCTGAGTTTCTTTGGTGCTGAGAACTCTTCTTTCATGTCTACTTTCCCCACACTTGTCTTGAGCCGCCTCTTTGTGCTTGCTGAGGTTTTGACTATTTCCGCTTGTGGAGATTTGCAGGGTATTTTACTGGGTTTTTCATCAGCCACTGGTTGCTCACCTTGACCTGGTGTTTGAAAGAGCTCTTTGAGGCCGGTCAAGTCTTCCAGGGGAGGGGCCTTTTCCTTAGGCGCTCTGGGCCTTTTCTTGCTGCCAGTTACACTTGCTGCTGAGTCCAGGGTCTGCTTTGCAGATTCCTTCAAGTCTGTGAAGCCTTTATCAGCTGCTGGTGCTTTGGGTGAATGTGCGATCACCCCTGATGCTTGCATTAGCTTCCTCAGTGCTGGGAGCTCTTCCTCTACGTACACTTTCACCATGCTTGTCTTGAGCCGTCTCTTTGAGCTTTCTGGGGTTTTCACTGGTTCTGGTTGTGGAGATTTGTAGTGTATTTTAGGTTTATCATCAGTCTTGGGCTCTCTGGTGCCTTTAGGTGCTTGAAATAGATCTTGGAAGCCAGCCAGGTCTTCCAGGGGAACGGCCTTTTCCTTCGGTGTTCTTGGCTGTCTCTTATGTCCAGTTAAATTTTCTGCCAGGTCCAGGTTCTGCTTTGGAGTGCCCATAAATGCTTTGATGTCATTCTCATCGCCCACTGATATTTTGGGCGTTTGCATGGCTTTGCCTGATGCTTGCGTTAGCTTCCTGAGGGCTAAGAGCTCTTCCTCTACGTCCACTTTCACCATGCTTGTCTTGAACCGTCTCTTTGAGCTTGCTGGGGTTTTGACTGGTTCTGGTTGTGGAGATTTGCAGGGTATTTTAGTAGTTTTGCCATCAGACATTGATTCCTCAGTATGACCCGGTGTCTGAAAGAGCTCTCTGAAGCCAGCCAGGTCTTCCAGCGGTTGAGACTTTTCTTTAGGTGCTCTTGGCTGTTTCTTGTTGGGAGTTACATTTTCCGCTGGGTCCAGTTTCTGCTTTGCCAATTCCTTAGACACTCTGATGCCTTTATTACCATCTGCTAGCACACCGGGTGTGTGCATACCTTCCTCTAATGTCCGCGTTAGCTTCCTCAGTGCTGAGAGCTCTTCTTTTACATCCACTTTCCCGAGGCTTGTCCTGAGCTGTCTCTTTGTGCTTGTTGGAGTGTCTAATGGTTCTGGTTGTGGAGACTTGCAGGGTATTTTACTGGGTTTTTCATCAGCCACTGGTTGCTCACCTTGACCTGGTGTTTGAAAGAGCTCTTTGAGGCCGGTCAAGTCTTCCAGGGGAGGGGCCTTTTCCTTAGGCGCTCTGGGCCTTTTCTTGCTGCCAGTTACACTTGCTGCTGAGTCCAGGGTCTGCTTTGCAGATTCCTTCAAGTCTGTGAAGCCTTTATCAGCTGCTGGTGCTTTGGGTGAATGTGCGATCACCCCTGATGCTTGCATTAGCTTCCTCAGTGCTGGGAGCTCTTCCTCTACGTACACTTTCACCATGCTTGTCTTGAGCCGTCTCTTTGAGCTTGCTGGGGTTTTGACTGGTTCTGGTTGTGGAGATTTGCAGGGTATTTTA
>NW_007728693.1:189850-212417 GCF_000696425.1 Galeopterus variegatus | reverse complement strand
TTAGGTTTATCATCAGTCTTGGGCTCTCTGGTGCCTTTAGGTGTTTGAAATAGATCTTGGAAGCCAGCCAGGTCTTCCAGGGGAACGGCCTTTTCCTTCGGTGTTCTTGGCTGTCTCTTATGTCCAGTTAAATTTTCTGCCAGGTCCAGGTTCTGCTTTGGGGTTCCCATAAATGCTTTGATGTAATTCTCATCATCTACCGGTATTTTTGGGTTTTGCATGGCTCTGTCTGATGCTTGCGTTAGCTTCCTGAGTGCTGGGAGCTCTTCCTCTACGTCCACCTTCCCCAGACGTGTCTTGAGCCGTCTCTTTGAGCTTTCTGGGGTTTTCACTGGTTCTGGTTGTGGAGATTTGCAGCGTATTTTAGTAGTTTTATCATCAGTCTTGGGCTCCCTGGTCCCTTTAGGTGTTTGAAATAGATCTTGGAAGCCAGCCAGGTCTTCCAGGGGAACAGCCTTTTCCTTCGGTGTTCTTGGCTGTCTCTTATGTCCAGTTAAATTTTCTGCCAGGTCCAGGTTCTGCTTTGGGGTTCCCATAAATGCTTTGATGTAATTCTCATCATCTACCGGTATTTTTGGGTTTTGCATGGCTCTGTCTGATGCTTGCGTTAGCTTCCTGAGTGCTGGGAGCTCTTCCTCTACGTCCACCTTCCCCAGACGTGTCTTGAGCCGTCTCTTTGAGCTTGTTGGGGTTTTCACTGGCTCTGGTTGTGGAGATTTGCAGGTTGTTTTGCTGGTTTTGCCATCAGCCATTGGTTGCCCAGCTTGACTGGGTGTTTGAAAGAGCTCTTTGAAGCCAGCCAGGTCTTCTAGGAGAAGGGCCTTCTCCTTAGGTGTTCTTAGCTGTCTTGTACATTCAGTTAAATTTTCTTCTGGATGCAGTTTCTGCTTTGGACTTCTCATAAATGCTCTGATGCCTTTATCCTCGCCTTCTGGTGCACTGGGTGTGTGCAGAGTTCCCCTTGATGCTTGCATTAGCTTCCTCAGTGTTGAGAGATCTTCTTTCACATCCACCTTCCCCACACTTGTCTTGAGCCATCTCTTTGTGCTTCTTGGGGTGCCTACTGGTTCTGATTGTGGAGACCTGCAGGGCGTTTTACTGGTTTTGCCAACAGGCTTTGATTGCTCAGCTTGACCAGGTGTTTGAAAGAGCTCTTTGAAGCCAGCCAGATCTTCTAGAGGAAGGGTCTTTTGCTTAGGTGCTCTTTGACGTCTCTTGCTGGCAGTTACATTTTCTGCTGGATCCAGGTTCTGCTTTGCAGATCCCTTAAAAGCTTTGAAGCCTTTATCACCGGCTGGTGCTTTGGGTGAGCACGTGACTTTCCCTGATGTCTGCGTTAGCTTTGTCAGTGCTGAGAGCTCTTCCTCTACATCTTCTTTCCCC
The DNA here is from genome assembly GCF_000696425.1 of Galeopterus variegatus. NCBI lineage: Eukaryota > Metazoa > Chordata > Mammalia > Dermoptera > Cynocephalidae > Galeopterus > Galeopterus variegatus. The sequence continues at coordinate 211,034 of NW_007728693.1, read as the reverse complement.
AGAGGTGTCTTGGGCTGTGTTTTCATGGCTATTGGGGTGTCCGCTGGTTCTGATTGTGGAGATTTGGAGGGTATTTTAGTAATTTTGTCATCAGTCATGGGGTCTTTGGTGCATCCTGATGTTTGGAATTGCTCTTTGAAGCCTAGCAGGTCTTCTAGGGGTTGGGTCTTTTCCTTAGGAGTTCTTGGCCATGTCTTCATTCCAGTTGCATAGTCTGTGGGGTTGTGTTTCTGTTTTGGAGTTTCCTCAAACACTCTGATGCCTTCACCATCCCCTACGGGTTCTGTGTGTGTGAGTGTGGTTTCTGCTGAGCGATGAGTGCGCTTCCTGACTGCTGAGAACTCTTCTGTCACATCCACTTGCCCCAGGGGTGTCCTGAGCTGTCTCTTTGTGCTTGCCGGGGTGTCAACTGGTGCTGGTTGTGGAGGTTTGCCGGGGATTTTAGAGGTTTTGTCCTCCTCGTTCATCAGTTCCTCGGTGCGATCTGGTGTTTGGAGAAGCCCTTGGCTCTCTGGCAGGTCTCTCATGGGTTCTGCATCGTGCAGCCTCTCGAGAACTGCCAGGTCTGCTGCTGGTGCACAGGTCTGCCCCCAAGTTCTTCTCGATCTCCTGGCAGGCATTCTCTTTTCAGAATTTTCTTTTGATTGGATATCTTCCTCATATGTCTCAAGAGACCTCTCACTTCCCTCGATCTCTCCCTCCGCTTTCTTTCCCTCTAGTGGCATCTTCCTGGGACTTCTGCCTGTGACGTTCTCAGCAGCGGCAGCTTTTGTTTCTTCATTGCTACTTTCTGTAGGGGGCACCTGTGTCTTTCTGAGCCCCATAGTTCTTCTTAACTTGTTTGCACTGGATACTGTCTTCAAAGGCTCTCTGTCAGCATCTGGGGTTTTCATCTCCACATCTGTCATTTTATATATGTTCCTAGGTGTTTTCACCGCATTTTCATTTTTATTTATACACTGCTGTCCTAAGGTAGGACTTGCAGAACATTTATCAGAGAGCTCTTCTGCAATCTGAATTTTGGAGAACACATTTTCTCCTGTAAAAATAAAAACATATACAATAAATATATTTTATTCACTGTCTATGCCAAGTTAGTGTTTTATCCTCATGAAATATACTATAAAAACCAATAATTCAGCTTCATAACTAGCTAAGGAAATGAGGCTACTGACTAGCCCATAAGTATTACACACTAGTCATGGCACAGTTAAAAGCTGCCATGTCATGTGTCACTGACCCAAATACAGATTTTTCCCCCTTTCAAACATTAGAAACAAACAGCTGTTTCTTGCCTTGATCTGCCAATGAAATAACATGGGTTATACTTAATATGCTTCAGTACTTAGGGTCCACATTACACAGGAAACATTGTCCTTTTTAACTACAGCAAGCATCTTCAGGGTAGCAAGCTGTTTCCTCTGATGGGAACATGGTGACCAGCAGCAAAGGAGAGAGGAAGACAGATTCACCTCTCCCACCTCACACTCACCCTGGGGCCTGCTGCCATCCAGAGCATTAGCACCAACAACTGGACAGCATATAAACTGTTATCTTCTTTTTTTGTAATTTGCGATAATTGTGACTTTGAGTAATTTATACATAAGTATGGTAAGAGACTATCGTACTTGTCTGCTATATTATCGTCTTTACTTGTAATAAAAGTGTGCATGGGCCATTTAAACTTAATAACTGAGTCTTTCTGTGTTTGTCAATGAATGCCAGTGTTACTTCAACTGCCCCCCTTTAAACAACAGGATAGAGAAGATGGAAATGGTATTTTATCAGTAACATCTGTTGTATAGAATACAATATTGATGGCAAAAAATATATATATAGTGTGTAAATTCCTATCCAAAAACATCACAGTGCTAGGAAAAAAAGGAAACCAACCTAAACTTCCTGAAGTGGGTAGCAGAGGGTTTTCTCCTGAATCAGTTGCTGGAAACTTTTCTCCAAGCAAATTCTCTGAATGTGAAAGGGTGACGGGCCTTGTGCTCAGCATCTGTGATGTTTCCTTCTCTGGAGTCTTGAACATTTCAGTGATCCCTGTCAAATGAAAATATTTGAAACACGTTGCTTACATATAAATAACACAGTCCTCCCATAGAACTAGATCGTAAGTCAACCACAGATACCTCCCTAGAATTCCTGGTACACTGGGCCTCACAGAATGCATGATTCCACCAACACTGTGCTCGTTTTTACAAAGTGAGTAAAGAGAAGATGTATTATGTTCTTTTCCTTGGTTTTCTTGGAAAGGAAGTCAGTCAAGTGTAGTTAGTTGACCCCTATGGTCTTCCGAAATAGTCCCCAGACGTGAACACTCGCCAGAGGACAGGACAAGAAGTTGGTCATGGGTGTCTTCTCCTCAGGGACTCCCCTCAGGTGTCCAGAAACTCAATAACCTCATGCTATTTTCTAAAAGTTTCAGATTCCTCAGTTCTAGACTTTATGTACAAATAACTTATCCCCACATTTTAGAAAATGACAGAGGCTGCCCGTTCTTAGTGCCATCAACTAATATTTTTTTTTACTCCCATATCATTCTTTTTAACACCAAAAAAGGAGTACTGACATAATCTCAGCCCACATTTTAGAAAATGACAGAGGCTGCCCGTTCTTAGTGCCATCAACTAATATTTTTTTTACTCCCATATCATTCTTTTTAACACCAAAAAAGGAGTACTGACATAATCTCAGAAAAAAAAGGAACAACACAGTAGTTTATATGGAAGATTGAGCTTTCTGAAGAGCACGTATAATCACACGTTCTTACTTTTCTCATTCTGGCATCAACGGATGGAAAAGCTCAGTCTGGCAGGCGTCTGTGCAATGTGCTGGGGAGCCTGTTCTGTAGGCTCCCGTCCAAACCAGTCCATCCACTTAAATCTCCTCCTTCTATAGCCTTTCAGGCCTTAAATACCCAGCATTCAAAAAAAAAAAAAAAAAAAGGGCCAGCCCCATGGCTCACACAGGAGTGTGCAGCACTGCGCTGAGGCTGTGGGTTTGAATCCTATATAGCGATGACCGGTTCGCTCACTGGCTGAGCGCGGTGTGGACGACACCCAGCCAAGGGTTGCAATCCCCTTACCGGTCACAAAAATACAAAATAAAATAACATAAAATAAAATACCCAGCTTTAGTCTTCAGCAGATTTAGGAATTTTGTAATGAAAGTTACTCATGCCAAGCAGTGAGAATTGTCTGACTCTCTAGGAAAATGTCTTCAAAGAAGAAATGCTTGGGATGGTCCACTGTCCCAGGTGCTATTTAAAATTTTATTTATCTTATTTTTGAAAATATTTTTGAGGATTTGTTTTTAACATTTTTTAACATATAAATTAGTTTATGTGTGTTTATAATTTATAAGCATACATATGTGTACCTATATCTCCATTTTCTGTTTTTGTTTTTATTTTGCTGGATTTGATCTAAATGACTCTAATTAGAATGTAACCTTGCATGAATTAACTGAGGACCACAACACTCTTCCAACTCATAATCTTCCATAATATAAAAATAAGTTTCCACCAACAGAGTTCAAAGTTCACCTCCCTCCCAAACTGTACATAGAAACCATTGGACAAATTATGCAACATAACCCTAAAATCTGCTTTCTTGCCATGATTCTGACTTGCTACAACATGAGTCAGGTCACACTTCTATTGAGAGTGGGAATCGAGTGGGAACATTGACTCAGCTATTAACAGTTAAAGGGAACTTTCTCATACAGCTTTCTTTCAAGAAAGAGTTAAGCTACCTAGAGAGAAAATGTTGAAGGAGCAAAATATTGCTCAAAAACAACTGATTCGCCTCTGAGACAACCCATGAGTACATCCGCAGTGAGAGGGGTAATCATGAGAGCAAGTCCCTTTGATCACTGGGAGGCACTTTCCAGTCTGTCCACACATAAGCTGCCCTCCAGGCAAAGATATGCACTTGTCCTTTCCATACCTACTTCATAAAGGACGTGTAATCCCCCAAACTGTCAGAGACCTGTCCTACTCCAAACTCGCTTTATCTTCCTTGAATACTATGACCTCAGGAAGTTAACCCAATTGTTTATTCTGTAATCCCACACACAACAGATAAACAAAGGCAGCAAACACCAACAAAGTCCCAAGTAGAAGAGTCGGAAAGTTTATGATTTGTAAGAGTTAAGGCTATCTTGTTACCTGAAAGATCCTCCTTAAGGTCCATTTTCTGGTTGAAAACAAAGCTGTTCAGCATTCTGTAGGGCCGAGCAGGCACGTTGACTTTCTCAGTGTGAGCCTTCCCTATTACTATAGTACAAGGAGAATTTGCATGGCCTGTGCTAAACTGATTGTGAACACTGTCCATAGGCTTCTGCAGAAAAAAACGTGTGGAGATAAAACATCAAAGCATGAGCATACCCTGAAGTCATCTTAAAGAACATCAGTATGCATGAGGAAGGGATTCACACTGGAACTCCATACCTTCGGAGTGTCAGGTCTTCTCCGTCTTTTGTTCGGCGGCTTCTGGGGGCCATGCTTTATGACTTTCGTTTGTGTTTGTTTTGCACCAAGTTTTACTACATCTGCCCATGATTTTGCAACTGTCAAAGGGAAAAGACGGTAAAACTTCTTACAACTAGGGTTAATGAGAAAACTCACCTTAATATTGAGTCTGCCAATACAATACTAACCAATCAGGTTGGCTTCAGAAGCACCACTCCTTCTTTTGGAACAAATCATCTGTAAAATGTCATGTTTGCTTCGACCGATGGAAGTTCTCTTCGAAGGCAAGTTGCCGCTCTTCCTCCCGCCTCCCCTAGGAACATCTGTCTGATGAGGTGATTTGCCCCTACTAGAGATGGGGGATGCCTTGCATGACCTTCGCCTCTGATCACTCGCAGCCGGAGTCTTCCCAGGACTGGGAGCTGGAGAGCTCGTAAACACATTTTGTGCAGTCCCTTCCAAACAGACTTCCGAAGACTCTTCTTTTCCTGTTGGTTGAGGCTGTTCCTGACAAGACAGAAATGTTCATAAGAAACCTTACCAAGGACGTGACAACTCTGCAATGACTGTTAAAAACTCACTCAATTAAGAATTTCAGCTGTTTAAATCTAGAAGCATCAGACATTTAAACCACCGTCTTTCAAGGCTAAGGTAGAAGTGAGACTGCCCCATTCATTTAAGGAAAAAGAAAGGAAATAGAAGCAACAATGTGAACTAAGGTATGACAGGTGGAAAGATGGAAGGAATGTCGTGACCAGTGAGAGAGAAGTGTGCTCCAACTCAATGCCAGCAAATACCAGCTGTGTGCGTCCCACCCCTGTGGTCTAATGGAAGGGGGGCTGCTCTCTTCCGTGAGCGGGTATGAAAAGGGAGGGGAGCCCGGCACGGCTTTCCACTCCTTTTGGTACAAGAGGAAAATGAAGGCTGCCAAGTCCCATTATGAAGGGGAGCTATGGGGCCACATCTTTCCACATACCTAATACCAAGGGAGGACAAGACAGCCTAAGAATTAAAACGTGTTTAAAAGTTCTGAAAAGCTGACTGTGTAAAAGATAGATGTTTTATCATCAAGGATTTCCCTTTCCACCAGCGAAATGTTTTAACTATATAGCTTTATAATTCTAAAAGAAAGGAGAGCAATGCTTGTGGTTATGAATGGTGATACGTCCTGAATCTTTCAGCTGTAACCCAGGGTGATTATGAGGGTAAGCGTGGGCATTGGGGGCTTCAGCACTAAACGGAAAGGACTGAGGACCTCCCTGACTCCCCTCCCCACCACACTGGCCCCAGAACAGCCAGTTAAGGAACTCAGATGCTCATTCTCCAGCACCCAAATAAATGAGCTTTCACTCAGTTTTTTGTTTTGCTTATTTGTTAGAAAAATAAGAGTTTAAATTGTAATTCTACTAGTGTCAGGATTTTGGAAGGAATATGTACCGTGTGTGAGCCATTAGACGTGAATGGTAATTCTAATTGTTAAACTTACCTTGATAATTTTCTTCAGGACAGTTGGAGTGTGAGCTACCAGAGACTGCCGTTTGCTCGGAGTTTCTCCTCTTTTGAGAGGTGTATTAGGAGGCAAGTTTTCATCAAATAACTCAGGTCTCAGATGACCACCAAAGGACACACGCCTTCTTGTCAAAGACATCCCCTCACACTTATCTAAAGTAATGAAGACAAACGTAGAAAGATCAATGAAAAAACATACCAAGGCTTAAGATTTATTTCCAATTAGTGTTAAAGACTAACCCATTAGAAATTTATTAGAATTTGACATCCACAGCACACTTTGATTCTCTTGTAATACTGATAAAGCTAAAGCTACGTCAAGAATTCTTGAAAGCTCTCAGGAGAAACCACTAAGACATGTAGTTCCAATTTTGAGAGTACAGAGGTTTTCTTTAATACTGAAAAATTACACGTGGACATAGCTCAAAAAGTGACTAGTCTGCAGTAATAGCTTTCACTTTGGAGCGAGGATGGAGGGTGGGGGATGATGGAGATGGAACTTTAGCAGTAGCCAGAGAGAACTTTCTAAAAAGACATGTGCTTGGGCCTCACCCAGACCTACCAGAGCGTAGAATGTGTGCGCTGTGGAAAACTTCTCCAGGTGACTCTGATAGTCAGTCCATGAGCCCCACCGCCCACTGCGCATCGTCCTGAACCACTAGTTAGAGTAAATCCCTTGTCTAAGTGATGCTTCCTCTTCACAAGACTCAATGGAACAATGTGACTGACGGTTACAGGTCTAATTTTACAGATATCCATACACCCCCACCACTGTGAGCCATCTGCAGAAACAAAGCCGTGATATTAAGATTACTGCATCAGAATGCCTAGAGACCTTGTATTTCTTTTTTTTTTTTTGTCTTTTTCCGTGTCCGGCAACGGATCGCAACCCTCAGTGTCACCCCCGTACCGGACCGGGACCGGCAACGGGATCGCAACCCTTGGGGCTGCTCCCGCGCCTCGCTCAGCCAGTGAGTGGGAACCGGTCTGTATGTGGGATCCGAACCCTCGTCGGGAACGCCGCCGCGCTTCCCAAGTGGCGCACTATAGCAGTGCGCCACCGGGCCGGCCCTAGAGACCTTGTATTTCTTTTTTTTTTTTTGTCTTTTTCCGTGTCCGGCAACGGATCGCAACCCTCAGTGTCACCCCCGTACCGGACCGGGACCGGCAACGGGATCGCAACCCTTGGGGCTGCTCCCGCGCCTCGCTCAGCCAGTGAGTGGGAACCGGTCTGTATGTGGGATCCGAACCCTCGTCGGGAACGCCGCCGCGCTTCCCAAGTGGCGCACTATAGCAGTGCGCCACCGGGCCGGCCCTAGAGACCTTGTATTTCTATAAGCCAGTCCTGAAAAGTGTAGGAGATGCCAAGGAGCTACCACACCTACCATAATGGTCATATCTCTGCCACTTATTTTGTGGCCATGTGTTGTCAGTTTCCAATTTGCCACATGGAAATAAAAAGAAAATCCACTTGTGGGCACTCCTATTTCACTGAGGGTCAAAGGTGTTAATATCTATTAAGCATGTAGAACTCCGCCTGGCATATATGTAAACCTATGATATAGTCCAGTGTTTAGAACAAACTGCTTATAGGAGACTCTGAGAACAGTATAAACACCTGAGAGCTACCACTATGTTCAATGATTTCCAAGGGATTTCCAGTGATTTACTCCAAGTGACTGAACTTATATGATACAGCTGTTGTAGTTCAGAATTAAAACCATGTGGAAAGCAGTTATGATTATTCTATCTCTAGATGGAAAAGGAGAATTAAATATGTTTTTGGACCACTCTGTCTCCTTAGATAGGCCCTGCTGTGTGTTTCCCTAGCAACCTGTACCTCCTCTATTACTCCTTATTGTAATCATCCAGGACTTCATTATGACTCTATCAGCTAAGACAATGAAACACGTCTGTCTTATCATTTTACCCTAAGTGCTTAGTAGATTCTCTACCACAAAGGCAACGTTATAAATTAGTGAGACCTTCATTTAACCAATTTCTACATATAAGGAAGGTGTTAATATTTTAGGGGAAAAAATATAGTTAAATAAACTTACTAATGGGATCATCAAAGTTGCTGACATCAACTGAACTAAGACCAGGTACCCCAGAGCAAAACTGTCCAGCTGGTGTGCCCAATTTCTCAGGCTCATTGAGGGAATCCTTTTGAATCTTTCTTTCAGCTTGAACAAGCGACAGAGTCAGAAACCGCTGATTTTGAGGTTCTGTTTCTGCAGGTAGAACTTCCACATTTGCAGGCATACTCCCTTTGTTTTTGGAAGAAAGATTTCCTGATTTATTGCCAGAGTTGGCAGCACCTTCAACTTTAGTTGGTGTTTGGGTTCTATATAAAAGCTTCCTAGGAGTAATTCTTTTATCATTTGCCTTGAAGCTTTCACTTTTATCCAGAATTACAGGTTCTCTTCCAGCAGTAATATATAGGTCTTCATTCTTGTGTTTTTGTGACAAACTTTGTTGTTTGGAATACCGTACTGGAGTCTTCATTTTGGGTGTCTCAGAGAGAGGAATGGTGGAACTCACAGACTCATTAAAAGTGTGAGCAGGCTCCATATCAGTGCCGTTTCCCTCAGTCCGGCTAGTTTCTTGCTCAGGAGAAGCAAGGTCTACTTTAATGGGGGTGCTTTTACCAGACTTCCGTCTTGATTTACGTGAGACCAATAGTTGGGTCTCCCTCTGTAAATCATCAGTGCTTTCTTTTTCTATTGTACACTCAGTTTGTGATCCTGATTTTCTATGATACTGTACATTTTCTTTTTGTGATTTTACATCCAACTCTTCTTTCATTGACTGATAAAGCTTCCTAAAGGGAGATTCACTTTTTTTGCTATCGTTAAGACTCTGTGTAGAGGGAAAAGACTTCAATTCTCCAAGACAGGTCACTGATGTTGTTACCCTGAAACGTTCTTCAAAAACCCCAGAAGTGGGATCTCTTGCCTTTCTGCCATTATGTGCAGGATATTCTGAGGAATGAACGATACTAGGTATTTCCTGGGCTACGGTGTCTTTTGAGCCAGGCGAGGCAGTACTGTCTCCTTTGACCTTCTTGACATGTACCAGAGGGCTTCCTGAAACATTTCCTTCAGTGAGTTTTGAATGGGTATTGGAATCTTGATCTTTCCCATCTTGGCAATGAATTATGAAATAAGAAAAAGAAATTCAGCATTTTCTCAAAGATTAACATTTGTGGAATGCAAAATGTTAATTGTTTCAAATTGTCTTATAACTTAGCTTTTCACTTAATCTACAAATTACTTAGTGCCTAAAATTTGTAAGTCTTATGATACTAAAGGACGATCCAAATAAATAAGTCACATTAGCCTCCAATAACCAGTATCAGATATCATAGCTATCAAACTACTCAGAATTAAGTTGACAAGTGAACAAGCAATTTATTTATACTTGGATTCTGCTAAATATGGTACCCCACCAATCACTAGGGAAAAGCAACTCAGGTATCTGCCTATGTTTGACATGTTAATGTACCACACAAAATCTTAGACTGACAAGCCTGCACACCTCACGCTTGCATTCTTTTTGACCCTTCCTTGCCATTATGCTATACAAAGATCTGACTTGTAGGATCCCGGAAAATCAAATCACTACTAACCAGGGGCAGAAGAGAAGCTAGATCTTGAGACACGACGTGATGGTTTCTGTAAAGAGGGAAAACAAAACCAGTGATTTAAATGCCTTCCTAAATATTGACAATCATAACAATGAAAATAGTGTTCTTATTATCTTCTGTATAAAAACTGCTTCTATGTAACTTTTAGAGACTTTGTTTGAGAATGGGCCCAAATCATGATACAAGCACTTCTTAGCTGATTTAAAAACACATAGTAAGTGATACAATAGGAAACAAGCCCCAGGTTTAAAATTGCTTAAATCAAACCTTAGTGGGTTTGTATAACTTCCTTAAAGTTATTTCCCACATTGTACGGAAGAAGAACCAAAGCAAAAATTAAATATCACCTTCACTGAAGGTCTGTTCGCCCACCGTGGGCACAGATTTATTGCCTTTATAATCAGTTTTACAATCAGTGGGCCATAGGACCTGTCATTGAAGGCTCCACTTTGCATGTGTGCCCCCTCAGCTGACGGATACTTAGGGTACATCTGAGAGCCTAGAAGTTAAGTCACAAGCAAAAACAGTGCCTCTGTAGGCACTGCAACCTCAGCCTGCAAATCAGACGCAGCCCTCCTACTGGGCTCCCCACAGACAGAGCCTGCATGTTCTTCTTACAGAATTTTTTTCCAGAGGTTGGGGGGCAGGTGCGGAAGAACTAGAGAATAACACATATGTAAGACATAAAGGCCTGCTGTTCCAAAGGAGGAAAAGCATATCTGGATTATTAAGAAAAAAATCCAAAAAATATTACCAAGAGCAAAGAATTTAACTTCTTAATCAATTTCAAGTTTCTTGTTATCTGACACATTGCTTCTAAAACTATCTGTGTGAAGGATGAGTTTTTATTTCCAATCTGAAGTAGACCAAGAATCTTATGACTAAACAATAAAAATGAACTACTAATAAAATGTAAAATATGTATAATGTATAATCCCATATTTTTTGTATGATTATACTCAAGTCATAAGATTTTTCTGCCAAATTGCTGTAACAATTTTCTATATACTTGATTTCAATCCTTATTTTATCACAGACTAGGAACAAAACAAACAGTTGATAAACTGTTGAGTGTCACGTGTCTAAGCCATAGTTCAATGAGCTTTTTGGCTTATTTCTTTACACCTACTAACAAGTTGGGTAGTGGCTGGTGTGGCATACCTCAAAAACTAGCTTTTCACCACCAGAGCTGAGAAGCAGCAGGATCAACATGAGGGTCACCCTCTAGGGAAGAAGTAATACTTAACATGGCAGGGACCCTGACATTCAAGCGCCTGTTCCTAATTTCAGGTGCACCTAGGATTAGTCTCCTAAGCCAAGGAATTCCAACCAGATCGCATGAGACTAGCTGGAGTAGTATCCTAAAAAGTAGTAAACATAGAAATTCTCAGGACTTATCTTAACCCTACTAAATCCCATTAAATCTCTAAGCATGTACCCAGAATTGTGTTTTAATGTGCTATACCACTGGAATATCTGTTCTACGCTAATATACTCAAGTAATAGGATTCTCTCACATGGCAAAGTACAGTACTCTCTTCCATCTGTCCTTTACAATTGGTAACCATCTTTGGCACTCACATAATTCATAATGTGGTTCTTTCAGACACACAAAGATGAGTACAATGACTTGGAGGGGAAAAATGACTTAAACTGGGTATAATTCAGCAGTATACTTGAGTCACTTATATGTGAGAACCTATTACCTTTGAGAGCAAAATTGGGTTTCCCCCAGTTCATGCCCATGGAAGTTACCTGATGGCTTGAAGGTCAACCAGCAAGCCTGGTGGCACCTTTTTATCACATTGTGCTCAACTACAAAGCCATACTTTCACTTTACATTTTCATAATGTGGTTATTTCAGACACATAAAGATAGATGAGTACAATGACTTGGAGGAAAAATGAACCACCTGATAATATAGTCCCCAAATGTTATTTCTATGTGTTGGGGTTGCCCTAATTGCAGGTCTACAAGAAGATAAGATCATAACATACACTAGTGGCCTTTTTGGCCAAAAGCATAAGAACAACTTAGTGCTCTCATTCTGAATAGCAAAGAGAAAATATAGTTTTAGATTATTTTAATAATCTAAGTTCAACATGCTATAATAGCTTAATTTCATTTTCCTACTATAATTACTAAGCAATCCTCCCTTACCATTGATTTAAAGTAAGAAATCATTCATCAAAGTGCATATAAATGATTTCAAATCATCAAAAAAGAATCAGAGCCCGAAGTTGGATATTTACCGTCACCTGTTCATGCTTTTGTCCTGGAAATTCCGTTGACACGCTTTCATTCGAACGACTTTCCTTTTCATACCTGCGGTGCGTAGAATGACAGACACAGATCCAAATCAAAGATTTGTACCCTATGGCTAAAGTCTCCATATCTGATTAATGTCTAAGGATCAAGGAACAAATTTCAAGCTCTGTTAAGATATACCTTTCTCATAAAAATAAATTGAGTTAGAAAAGTATTTATAGTAAAAACTTAGGTAAGTTGACTTAGATAAGTAGTAGACATAGAGTAACTTTTGATCGCTGGCTAGCCTGGGTATAATTCAGCAGTATACCTGAGTCACTCCTGTGTGAGAACCTATTACCTTTGAGAGCAAAACTTTAGGGCTGTTGTAACAAAATACCACAGTTCATGCCCATGGAAGTTATCTGATGTCTTGAAAGTCAACCAACAAGCCTGGTGGCACCTGACTTTTTATCACACTGTGAAGTCACATACTTTAGGTTAACTGCAAAGCCATACTTTCACTTTAGGACACTATGATCTCTTCAGTTTCCCACAAAATCTGTGTCTGAACAAGACAGGCACATTGTAGAAAGCTACATTTAACAAGATTCATAATCGTTCTAAGAGAACTCAGGGGTCAATTCATAGAAGCAACTTTTTGTTTTGAATAATGAAAATTGGGAACCTACTCAAAATGGCCCAATTTGAATTTAGATGCCACCTCAGTAAAATCTCAAGCAGTCAGGCACCTGGAACTGCTTCTCATGGTAGCAGAGTTCTGAATCAAGTCCATCTTTCTAAGATCCATTCCCAATCCTGTTGGAGGTCTGTAAACATCTCAATCAATCTCAACGTGAACAGTATCTCCTTTGGGGAAAACAGTTCTAGTCTTGGTTCCATGTCAAAGACTTCCTACATAGAAGTCTATATTAAATAAAAATAGCCTTTACAAATAAAGGCAAACTCACAAGAAGCATGGTAAAAAACAATGACCAGGGAATTTAAGTGGTGTATCAGAAAATACTTATTTAATACAAATGAAAGCAGTAATGGAGGCAGAGATCCATTTAGCAGAATGGATTTTTTAAATGATCCAATTATATGCTGTCTACAAGTAGCACAATTTTGATTTAAAGACACAAATGGTTTGAAAGTAAAAGCATGGGAAAAGATACATCATGCAAACAGCAACCAGTGGAGGACTGGAGTGCCTACACTAACATGAGACAAAACGGACCTTAAGACAAAAATTGTTCATAGAGACAGAGGACATTTTATGGTAATAAGAAGGTCAAATAATAAAAGGGTCAATCCGTCAGGAGGACATCCCAATTAAAAACAAAAATTCACCTGACAGCAGGTTCCAAGGGAAAACCTAAACCATAAGGACCACAAACTGTTGAAATCAAGGTGGTGGAAGAAGTTACACTAGGTAAGCATTAATCAGAAGGAAATTACAGTAGATATATTTATCATCTAAAGGAAACACTAAGGCAAGAAGTATTAGTAAAGGTAGAGGATGTTTCTAAATGATTAAGAATTGTATGCACTAGGAGGATGTAATTCTAAATTTGAATGCCATTGGAGAGTCTTAAAATGACTACAGCAAAAACTAATAGAGTTTTAAAAAAGAAAAATAAATAAATCCTCGGTGGAGGATTTCAACCTATCTCTTAAAGTGACAAATAAGCAGGGGGAAGACTACTAAGAATATAAAAGATTTGAATCTCACATCCATATAGAGAGAGATCACTGCATCCAAGGGCGGGAGACACACATTACTTTCAAATACACAGGACGGATTAGTAAAAAATTAATCATATTTAATAAGGCACACATCAACACATTTCAAAAACTGGAAATTACTCAAATGCCCTTCCAGAACAAGCAAACTGTGTATAAATATGTTTATTTTTGTGTATTTTGTGTATGTTTTTCTCAACGAAATGCTTATGCAGTAAGAATAAACACACTACACAGACACGCAGCATGCTGTGACTCTCACACGTGTGCCACGAAGACAGACAAACCTGTAGTATTCAAAGATCCATGCTCACGAAGTAAAACTCCAAAGAATTTTATGATATCACAAAAGCCAAAATGGTGATTTACTTAGTGAGAAATAGAAGCAGTGAGTAAAGGACAGCATGAAAGAAGCTTCTGGAAATGTTCCCTACAACTTCGGCAGTGTATTAGTTTACTAGGGTTATCATAACAAAATACCGCAGACTGGATATCTTAAACAACAGAAACTCACTTCTCACGCTTCTGGAGGCTGTGTCTGCAGGGCTGGTTTCTTCGGCCTCTCTCCTTGGCTTACGGACGGCTGCCCCCTTCCTGCCTCTTCACATGGTCTTTTCTCTGTGCACCTGCTTCCCTGTGTCTCTCTCTGTGTCCTAGTCTCCTCTTGTTATAATGACATCAGTCATTGAATTTGGGCCCATCATAATAATGGCCTCAGTTTAATTTAGATCCCTCTTTATAGGCCCTGTCTCCAAGTACGGTCACATTCTAAGGTACTGGGGGTTAAGACTTCAAAATATGAATTTGGGGAGTGCACAATTCAGTCCCTGACAGGTAGTAATCACAAGGGTGTTCACATCATGATAAACTGACTTGTATATTCTGTTTTGTACCTTTCTCTATGAGTGTATTCTGCTTTAAAATAAAAAAGAAACTAAAAACCTCATGAGGTTTCACAACATTCACAAAATAACAAACTCCTTTAGGACTAGGTCACCCTTCTGCTACACAATTATCTGCACTCAAATCCTTGAATTCTATCGCAGTGAACCCCACTCGTCATTCCTTCTGGATCCATATGCTCTTAGATTAAGATTAGTGTTGAGAATGAAAATACGAAAGATTTAATATTCATCAACGCTAAAGAAGGATCCCTGTTAATTAGAATGTGCCATTTATTGTTAACCCAATTAGTTTTTACCTACCTGAAAGATCGATCAACAATAGTTATTAGATCTCCATGTTTCAGTTGCACCGGTTCTTCAATAGCAGATCCATTTACTCGGGTTGGATTTGTGGAACTTAAATTATACAATATTGCCTTCAAGCGGAAAGAAAGGAGAAAATGTGTTACTAATGAATGGATAAAAAGTGAATTAAAAAGTTTTAAAAATCAACTTCCAAAAATCCACTTACTTCCTGCTCTTTGACTTCAATTTTGCAATGTTGTTTCGACACTACAGGAAGCTGGATACGGATGTCACATTCGATACCCCTTAATATAAAAGAATTAAGATTTTATTTTTGGTTGTTCAACTTTTAAAAAATTTACCTCAATTTTTCAAAATAAAACTGAATTTGATTAGTATGTTTGATCTGTAAATGTAATATCATAAAGGAATAACAAAACGAAACGTACAATGTAAATGATCTTTGTAGTTATCCCAGGGATGCAAGTATGTTTCAACATACACAAACCAATAAACATGATATATGCTCATTATCAATAGATGTAGAAAAAGCTTTTGATGTAATTCAACATTCCTTCAAGATAAAAGCTCTCAACAAATTAGGTAGAGAAGGAATGTACCTTTAAGAACCTGGACAACTTGAGAATGCTCACTTTCACCACTCTCATTCAACATAGCATTTGAAGTCCTAGCCAGAGCAATCAGGCAAGAGAAAGAAATAAAGGGCATCCGACTGGACATGAGGAGGTTAAACTGACCCTGTTTGTAGACGACATGATCTCACATAGAGAAGACTGTAAATACTCTACCACATAAATCTTAGAACTGATAAACTCAGTAAAGTTGCAGGATAAAAAAATCAACACACAAAAATCAGTAGCATTTCTATATACCAATAATAAATGATCTGAAAAAGAAATCCAGAAATCAATTCTATTTTCAATAGCTACTAAAAAATAAAATACCAAGTAATAAATTTAACCAAGGAGGTGAATAATTTCTACAAGGAAAACTACAAAACTCTGATGAAAGAAATTGAAGAGGACACAACCCATCTTCATAGGTTGCAAGACTGTTGTTAAAATAACCATACTAGGGCCGGCCCGGTGGCGCACTGCTACAGTGCGCTGCTTGGGAGCGCGGCGGCGTTCCCGCTGAGGGTTCGGATCCCACATAAAGACCGGTTCCCGCTCACTGGCTGAGCGAGGTGCGGGTGCGACACCGAGAGTTGCGATCCCGTTGCCGGTCCCGGTCCGGTACGGGCGCGACACTGAGGGTTGCGATCCGTTGCCGGACACGAAAAAAGACAAAAAAAGGAAAAAAAAAACAAAACAAAACCATACTACCCAAGACTATCTACAGATTCATGTAATCCCTATCAAAATACCAATGACATTCTTCACAGAAATAGAAGAAAAATCCTAAAATTCATACAGACCCACAGAAGACCCCGAATAGCCAAAGCAATCCTGAGGAAAAAGAACAATGCTGGAAGAAAAGCATCACATTACCCGACTTCAAAGTATAATACAAAGCTATAGTAATTTAAACAGTATGGTACTGGCACAAAAACAGACACATAGACTGATGGAACAGAATAATAAACCCAGAAATATATCCACATATTTACAGCAAAATGATTTTCAACAAAGGCACCAAGAACATACATGGGGAAAGGACAGTCTATAAAAAATGGTACTGGCAAAACTGGAGATCCACATGCAGAACATTAAAATAGACCCCTATCTCTCACCATATACAAAAATCAACTCAAAATGGATTAAAGACTTAAATGCCTAAATGTAAGACCCAAAACTATGAAACTACTAGAAGAAAACATGGGAAATGCTTCAGGACATTGATCTAAGCAACCGTTTTATAAATAAGACCTCAAAAGCACAGGCAACAAATGCAAAAATAGATAAATGGCATTATATAAAATTAAAAAACTTCTGCACAGCAAAGGAACCAAAAAACAGAGTGAAGAAATAAACTGCAGAATGAGAGAACATAGTTGCAAACTATTCATCAGAAAGGGGTTAGTATCCAGAACATGTAAGGAATTTAACAGCAAGAAAAAAATAAAAATAAAAAAATTCCATTTAAAAAATGAGCAAATGATCTGAATAGACATTTCTCAAAAGACAAACAAATAGCCAACAAGTGTATTTAACAAAAGCTTGACATCACTAATCATCAGAGAAATGCAAATCAAAACCACAATGATCATCTCACCCCAGTTAAAATGAATATTATCAAAAATACAAAAAATAACAAAAGCTGCCCATGATGTGGAAAAAGGGAAATTTTTTTTTTTTTTTATTGTAACACAGTCGATTGTACATTTCTGTGGGGTAGAGTTGAATATCGTTACCTGTGTATCTGTGTGCAATATGTGATGCTTAAATCAGGATAATTGGTATATTGAACATTACACAATGTAATCATTCTTTTTGGCCCTTTAAGAATTTCCTGGATTCTTATACATTATTGGTGGGAATATAACTTAGTATAGCCATTATGGAAAACAGTGTGGAGGTTCCTCAAACAACTAAAAACTAGAACTATCATATGATCCAGCAATTCTACTACTGGGTATATATCCAAAAGAAAGGAAATCAGTATGTCAAAGAGATACCTGCAGTCCCATGTACACTACGGCACTATTTACAATAGCCAAGATATGAAATCAACCTAAGTGTCCATCAACAGATGAATGGATAAAGAAAATATAGTATATACACACAATGGAATACTATTCAGACATAAAAGAGAGAATGAAATCCTGTCATTTGTGACAACTTAGAAAAGCCTGGAGGACATTCTGTTAAGTGAAATAGGCCAGGCACAGAAGGATAAATACAGTATGTGTTCACTCATATGCAAAAGCTAAATAAGTTGACCTCACAGAAGTAGAGAGTAGGATAGTGGCAGCTAGATGACAGGAAGGTGAAGGGTAGGGGAAGGGGGAGGTTGGGTAACAGGCACGAGATAATAGCTAGATAGGAGGAACAAGTTCTAGGGTTCTACAGCACTGTAGAGTTCTAGAACTGTTCTAGAGTTCTCACTGCAGAGTTCTAGAACTATTCTCTGCTGTTCTAGAGTTCCACAGCACTGTAGATTGACTATAGTTAACAATGATTTATTCTATATTTTCAAATAGCTAGAAGAGAGAACTTTGAATGTTCCCAACACAGAGAAATTATAATTGTTGAGATGATGGATACAACTACTCTGACTTGATCATTATGCAGTGTACACAGGTACTGAAGTATCACACTGTACCCCACAAATATGTACAATTATGTGTCAATTACATTTTTTTAATTAAAAAAAATGGGCAACATAAATGACCTTTGCATTTGCAAATGATTTTCACAAGTATTGCATAAGCAACTCCTTTAGAACTTTAAAACCTAAAGTATTTAAAAATAATTATGATGGAGGTGGTCTGAGGGCAGTGGTGTTTGAGATTGATCACAACCAATTACAGATTTCTTTGTTCCTTCCACACTCCCACTGCTTCACATGACGAGGCTTTAAAAAAAAAAAAAAAAAAAAACATAGAAAATACTAGAATAAAAATTGAATTACCTTTTATATAAACAGCTATACTTAGACAAAAAAGTATAATTATATCAGTTTTGGAAAACGACTATTTTTAACACTGTGATTTAAAAAAAAGTTTAAATATGTTTCTTTGTATTGTTATGTATGTTTAAAACTTTAATCATTCCCCAAAGCAGAGTATTTTATGTACTCTGTGCCTCAGTTTCTTCATATACAGAAAAGAGATTACATTAGCTCCTACATCGTGTTGTTCAAACATAAAATGAGATGTATACGTCACTCATTTGCTGGGCCCTTAGTAAATGCTCATTATGTGTGAGCTAACTACTCTGTATTAAGTGACAGTGAAAAAAGTCTGCTGATATTAAAAATACTAATCTGCAAGGAACAAAAAACAATATCTGGATTCAAGGGGTCTTTTCCACAGAAAGCTAACATATGGCAAAACAGCAGAATAAACCTACACATAAACTAATAACCCTAAGCTCATTAGCTGGTTCCTGGAATCTGGTGTTCCTGTTCTATCCTGTAGATTAGAAAGTTGGAACAAAATATGTAATGTCCTATCTGTTCGCCAAGTAAACTTTTGGAGTCTAAGCATATCTCTTTTTTTTTTTTATTGTCCTTTTTGAGACCGGCCCCACCGTGCTCAGCCAGTGAGCGCTGTGAGCGCACCGGTCATCCCTATATAGGATCCGAACCTGCGGCAGGAGCGCTGCTGCGCTCCCAGCGCCGCACTCTCCCGAGTGCGCCACGGGCTCGGCCCACCATATCTCTTTCTTACCCATGTTGTACGACCAAACACTTATGAATTGGTTTCTAAGTTATAATATCTTGTATAAAAATACTTAGGTACTACTGTAGACTAACCAAAATGGGTGCCATTTGAGACTGAAGTGTTTATTTTTTATCTTTTGAAGAGAAAGGAAACTAGGGAAAGTGAACAGCTTCTTCTATGCCAAGAAGAGAATTTGATTTTTAGGTATCAGAACATCCCAGCAAAAGAGAGACAACCTCATTGGAAATGAAAATTTGTTTGGCAGGAGGATTACTGTCGATCAGTGTTCCTTAGCTTCAGCACTGTTGACATTTTGGACCAGACGCTTCACTGTGTGGGGCTGTTCTGTGCACTGCAGGGTGCTCAGCAGCACCCCTGCCCTCTGCTCAGTCATCACAGCAGCAAGTCCCTCCCCCATGGTGACATGGAAAAAAGTCTCCAGACCTTGCCAAGTGTCACCTTGTAAAATGGGCCTCTTGTGAGAACCACTGCCATCTACTGATTGCAAGTCCCCATCTCCGGCCCATATTTCTACTGCACACTTACCAGAGTGTATTACACTGGTCACCTCTTACATGCCAGTCACCATTCCTGGCCCTGAGTACCTAACTATTAACAAGATAGTCCTTGCCTTTGGAGAGTTTAGCCTAGGAGGAGAGGCAAACCAACAACTCATAATGCAATTGCGGTGCTAGGAAAGACAAGCTTGCATTAAAGCCTTGTTTTTAGGTAACATTTAAATACATACCCAAAAGAGGGAAAGGAATCACTCAAGTACCAGGGTGGGCAGAAAATTACAGTCATAAAGTTCCAAGTGTGTAAAGCACCAAGGTGAGCAAGAGCTTGGAATGCCTTAGGTGGGTTGACCTTGGTAGGTGACAGGGCTGGGAGAATGGGGTGAGGCCAGCATGGGGGTCAGGAGCCAGGCCACAAAGGGAGACGCGTTGGAGCATGAAAGGGGGCGCTGTTAGTAACTGTGCCTCTTACCCTGACACGGGGTAATTACCACAACAGGAAGGCAACAGTTCTCAAGGAAGAATAGTTCTCAAAACACAAGCAAGAGGGATTTTTTGCCCATTTTCTTTTTTCCAAAAAGAGCCAAGAGCCAAGGACTGCACCTCCTTCCTTCATTCTCATAGCGTCCAGCAGAGTAGCCAGGGAAAGCCCAGTGGGGAGGGACTCCGGGGCACACCGTGTCCTCTAAAGACTGCCTGAAGCGAATTAGGCTCCAGAATCGCAAGATTTCTATCAAGTCAATTTAAAAACTTTTGCTTGTTTTTAAAAAAACCACTTATCTATATGAACATTTCAAACTTTTCCTTAGTAATAAACAATTACGTCAAGGTGAAAATGTATAGGGAAGTTACCAGGGAAACCGGAGGGCAGGAACTAATCCTAGAGCATGTTTACGGACTTTACACCGGGATTCGCGCATTCCCGTATTTCTAAGCTGAAACGTGGGCGCGCGCGGGGCTCACCTTCCAAACAAGCAGGTTCTCAGGCTCAGTGGGAAGTGGGGGCCGTCGACCCCGCTCCTCTTGATGGTCACCAGGTGTCCCGTCGGTCCCATTTTCTACACAAGACGTTGAGTATAACCCGTCTAGGGAGGACAGGACTCAGAACGTTTGCATAAGCAAACCTACAAGCGACTCTTCCACTGCAAAACAGGTGGGACACTCTGAAAGCGGAGGACCTAAGAAGTGACGTGTCCAGGGACCAAACAGGGTCGCCTGTCCAGCTCCCCAATCCCGCCGCCCCGGCCCACTCCTTAACTGACCCGTGGGACCTGCAGCCACGACGCTGTCCCCATGGCTCGCCCTGCAGGGAGTTCCCACCAATACCCTCTCGCTAGAGCCCAGGCCCGGTCCCCGCAGAGCCCGGAGTGTCCCCACGGCCCCGCCCCCGCCATCCCCCGGCCGAGGCTCACCTCGGACGAGTCGGCCGCACGGCTTGCCCCGCTCGTCCCGTCGACTCCGAAGTCCACAGCAGGATTCGCCGCCGCGCCTGCCCGCCCG
>NW_007728693.1:161950-189235 GCF_000696425.1 Galeopterus variegatus | reverse complement strand
CGTGAGGGGCGGGGCGACGGGCCTGCCGGGCGCCGGCGCCGGGGGAGAGGGCAGCGTGGAAGGGCAGACTCGGGGCGGTTCCCATTGCCCAGGGGGCCCCCTCCTGCCCTTCTGTAGGCACCAGACACGTGGAACGCCGCCCACCGCCGCAAGATTTAGGATTTGTTAAAGCTACAGACCCTCCTCCCCAGGCCGTACAGCTCGCCGAGCAGGACCGGTGACCTTAAGTAGCTTCTTACGTCTTTTCCAGTTACACATGTATTATCCTCTTTCTCAGAAACACACGAAAAGAGCATCATGTGCACATTGTTCTCTATTCTGTGATATCCGCTTAGTGAGTCCAGAGGCTGTTTCCACTGAGCTTCTTCTCTCCTGCTTTCTGATTGATGGCTTTGGAATACTGTAATTTACCTAACCATTACTGTCGCCACACGCGGATTTACAGCGTTTTGCTGTGACATCAGGAAAGTTCTCCAATTAAGATACCCGGTGCATGACAACCTGGATGACTCCTAAAATAATTATGCACAGGATTCCATCCTGGGGCCACCTGCCTGGTGGGGGGGGTGGGGGTAGCTCCCTTGGGCCCACGCAGGGTCAAGTAAATGGGACCCAACATGCCTGTGGTGACGCCCCTTCCTCCGCACCCACCCCTTATCCCCGGCTCCCCCATACCCTTTGGAGCTTGGTTTCCTCGGTCAGGAGCAGGAACTCTCACAGCGTAGTGGGGACCCCCGAGGGTCTCCAGAATCCTCTCAGGGGGTCCATGAGGTCACAGCCGTGTCTGTGATGGCGCTAGAGGTATTTGCCCTTTCCCCTCTCATTCTCTCAAGAGTGTGAGGTGGAGTTTGCCAGATGCAGAAGCAGTTGCGAGAATTCAGCCAGGTGTTACAGAGATTTGCAAAAATGTGAAAGAATGCCACTTTTTTTCACTATTTTTGGTATTGGATAATAAAGGTTTTTTCATAAAAATAAGTTATTTGTGTTAACAACAAATGGGTTCTTCATGACTTTTAGATGAATTAAATGAATCTGTGAAAAAATTCAGTTTTAATTTCAAATATAGCAAGTACAGATAGATATAACCCACATTAATAAAAGTTGTCCATGGTTCTTAATAACTGTTAAGAGTGTAAAGGGACCATGAGACCCCAAAATTTGAGCCCCTCTGCTCGAAAGCAACAACACAGAAATAGGCTGCCTGTGAAAATACAGAAACCCCGATGAAAGCAATGCGAAGGTGCAGGACAGCCAGCTCCAAACTGTATGGGACAAGGCAGATGTAGATAAATAAATGCAGGGACCCTATAAACCTTTTCTGTGGCATTAGTTTCCATTTCCTGCTCCATTAAACAAAGCTCACCTCTGAATAACCCCATAAAATGCTACTTTTGTCTCTCTGATTACTGCTTGTTTTCAGGGACAGTTCTTCCTTACTCACAGAGGCAGCCTAATAAGACCTAGGAGGTGCTAGAATGTCTGTTCAATAATCTTACAAGCACTAGAGTACAAACCAACCATTCTGGAGAGAGCGCAGGAAATTAAAGGAAAGAGGGGGGCGCGGTCAGATGGTGGACCGTCCCTCTGTGGGAGAGCCTATCTTTAAGCTGTTTTGGGACAGACTTTTGCAGCGGTACTTTCTGTTGGATTTTAGCCTGGCGCACAGCCTGAGATTTTATTATAAACACAGATCTCACTCCTGTGAGGAGAACCCCTTGCAACCTTTCCCCAGGCTGGCTTTTGGCTCTGAGACTCCTGGACAGCATTATCAGAGTCTCTATAAGGGCAAGCAATAGAGACCCTGTACTTAGGGTACCAGGGACCCAAAATGGGCAGGAAAAGCCTTTCCAGGGAGTATGCGGACTTGGGGAGTTTTCAGGGAATCAGTTTCCAAATCCTCACAGTGCACATGCACTCAAGCCCCAAACCAATCAGCCAGAGAGAGAGTCTCCAGGGAGCTCCCTGCCCTGGGCCCCTTCTCACTGCTCCTTCATTCTCCCACTTGCCAAACTCACCTGCCTGAACTTAAAACAGACATCATACCAGGCACCCGATAGAGACCACTCAACAATTCCCTTAAGTGCCCATCCATCTGATTAAAGGGTGTATTTCCAATAAAATTCGAGTGTATGTGCAATAAATATTTATTAAAATTTGAAACATTTAGGTTGTTTTATTAACTGTCTTTTAGTAAATATAATGTGTGTAAATATGTGAGTGTATAAGAGAGTGGGAGAGAGAGAAATAGATGTACAGATAAGTAGAATGCGAGTGGATAAAAGACTCGAGCACAAGGTATGTGAGTTACCTTAGGATAAAGTTTGGTGGAGGGCCTGGAGTAAAAACACAAGTTGGAAGACAAAAGGACCCTGTAGAGACAGAATTTTGAGACTCTATCAGTTCTGGCAGGTCTTCCAAGGGGCGGCCCCTCCCTATTATTAGGGCAGCCTCTTTAGCTTTGGCTCTTGTTTCTTTGTAAATTTCCTTCTTGAACTTGACCTGAGGCTCCTTCCTGCATCACCACTCTCAGCCAGGGGTGGCCTGTCGGGCCCCTCAGTTTGGGAAAGAGTTTCAACTCCTAAATCCCTAACCCTCCTCCCCCTGCAGCTGGAGAGGGGAGCACGGGGTGGGACACTGTGGGCTCCCCTCCAGGGTGGCCTGCACCCCCAAAAGTGCCCCCCTGGGTGGGGTCTAATGGCGACATCCCCAGAACGGTGTGCAACAGGTGACCGCAAGTCCACGGGAAGCACCAGATCCTGTCTGTTCTGCCCACTCCCTACCCAGGCCCCAGGACCCTCAAGTGGCAGCATTTAGGGGTCACTGCACCCATCAAGGGAGCATCCAGCCTCCCAAACTTCATTTCCCCTCCCCTGTCCCTTAATCACTGTTCTCATGTCCCCTCCAGCTTTCCAATCAGTGGAGACAAAGGTCTCAATGTGGAGGTCCAGGGGAGAGAAATCAGTGCCCTAGGCATGGAGAAGGGATGGGCTGGGGTTTTTCTGAAATGGGGTCAGGGCACTCTATTGCTCACAAAGGTTGGGGGGTGGGGGGGCTGCATCCCTGAGACCTTGGAAACCCCTCCATGTCCTGTAAGCCCCAAAGCCCAAACACCTATACTGCCCAAGAGCATCTGCTTGACTTCAACCCTAGCCCCAAAGCCAAACTCGCTGACTGGGGCCCAAGCTCCTGTCTGCCCCATGTCCCAGGGTTCTTGAGCGGGACCCACACAACCCTTACCCAGGTCAAAAGTTGAGGTCCTCTCATCCTTCACACAGGTGGGGACGGCAGGGTCTGCGGGGTTGCCCCTCCCTGACATCCCAGTATCTGCCCACTGGGCTTTCTGCCTGGCCGGTCTGGGAAGGGGCCTCTATGAGAGCAACTTTCCCAAAGCAGAGATGGGAACACACCTCTTCCCCACCCCCAATTCTGCGAGCGCGTCCCCATTCCCTGAATCCCAACCCTGAGGATGACGGGATCTAATCCCCCCGCCCTCCGGCCCACACTGACCTCCAGGACCTCTGCTTAGGCCCCTCTGCAGGGCCATCACCATTGAGTGCGTACTGCAAATGTCAAACCAGGTCAGGTTCCTTCCCGGCTCACACCCCTCAGAGGCTTCTAACTGCTTTTACCATAGGCTCCTGCCTCCTGCCAGGCCCTCTAGGCCGCATGTGCCCTGAGGCCTCCTGCCTCTTGTCCCCTTCCTTTTATTTATTTTTTTCAAATTCCAGCTCAAGTATATTTTTAAGGATTCACTGAGGAAGTCTGGAGTTGGAAGTGAGGGAATTCATTTCATGTCTGGAGGAAAGGGTGGGTCATCCACAGAACGGCTTGAAGCCCATTAAAAAAATACTCCTTGTTTTTACAGACCCTCTTCCCCCCCTTAGTCTACCCACATGCTGCACTTCATCAAACCTAAGATCCCATCACAACCACACCATTATTTATTTTAGGTGTCATTAAAGGGGAAAAATATTGCTCACTAAACTATGACAAGCCACTGATCATAAAATCCAGATTTCAGAGATGCCGCCGTGCATCGTAGAGTCAATGAAACGCATGTAAAAATCACAACTGCTGCTTCATTAGACCTTTTCAGAAGCAAATAATGTTCAAAAATGTGGTGAACTTAGTTCAT
This sequence comes from Galeopterus variegatus, assembly GCF_000696425.1. Lineage (NCBI taxonomy): Eukaryota > Metazoa > Chordata > Mammalia > Dermoptera > Cynocephalidae > Galeopterus > Galeopterus variegatus. The sequence continues at coordinate 185,100 of NW_007728693.1, read as the reverse complement.
ATATTAAGAAATGTTTGGGGCCGGCCTGGTGGCGCACTGCTGCAGTGCGCCGCTTGGGAGCACGGTGGCGCTCCCGCCGAGGGTTCGGATCCCACATACGGACCGGCCGCTCACTGGCTGAGCGAGGTGTGGGCACAACACCGAGGGTTGCGATCCCGTTGCCGGTCCCGGTCCGGTACGGGCGCCACACTGAGGGTTGCGATCCGCTGCTGGTCACGAAAAAAGACAAAAAGGAAAAAAAAAAAAAAAAAGAAATGTTTTATACAGCTTTTTCCATGCTCAAGCTCACTCGTTAAATAAAGTTAAATACGAGGGTACTTCAGAAAGTTCATGGAAAAATAAAATTAGAAGGTAATAGGAATCTATTCGTGAACTTTTTAAAGTACCCTCATGCAGATCACCATTATCTTCAATGACACAAATTTTACTTTTAGTTTTATACCTTACTATGTAACTCAATTTCCTATACAGGTTTAAAAGAAGACTTTAAGAACACCGTTTAAAGGGATTTATTGAAATACCAACCTTGCAGACAATTTGACCTCAAATTGTTCAATGGTTAGAAATGTAATAAAGCACCTAATTTTGCCTTTCACTAAGTTTATTTTTTTTATTTTTTATTTATTTATTTTTCCTTTTTGTCTTTTTTCGTGTCCGGCAACGGACTGCAACCCTCAGTGTTGCGCCCGTACTGGACCGGGACCGGCAATGGGATCGCAACCCTCGGTGCTGCGCTGGCCCCTCGCTCAGCCAGTGAGCGGCCGGTCTGTATGTGGGATCTGAACCCTCGGCGGGAGCGCCGTCGCGCTCCCAAGCGGCGCACTGTAGCAGTTTTTAATTACTAGAATTTGCTTAATGAAGCTACTGTTGTGCAGGACTCTTGAAAAGACAGAACTAGCTTGTTGTTGTGACGGACAGATCAGATCCGTTCATCTGTGGTCATCAGCAGGTGAGTTGTGCGCCCTCTACTGGTGAAAGATTTCTGCTGTTTTGGAAAGCGAACTTCAGCCGACTGCCTGGAGGGGAAATCCAAAACGCACTGGAGGTGATGTGAGCCCAAAGGAAGAGAAACAGGTAGTCTCTACTTTCCAAGTTGTTTTACAAAGAGAACACGAAACTAAAGTTTTATGAACTATGATTTCACCTAGCAGCTCAACAGAGACTCAAGACAGGCACACACATGATCCTAACAGAAGGCTATTCATCCTGTGAATGGGTTTGATGAAACACAGAATGCAAAACTACTACTTTATTAGAACTATTAATAAAGTATCTAATTCTTACTTCAGACCAGAATAACAGTACCATTATAACCACATTAAATAGAAAAGCTTCCATCAACATTTTAACATGTGATAAATGCAATATGATACATTTAAAAATATTCCATTCAATTTTGTAATATTCCATTTTTTATAAAAATGTTACTCAAAAGAAAAGCTTCAGATATCCCTGAAAAGAGAAATTGGGGTAGAAATGCATATGCTGAGATTCACTAATTCACTGTTGAATAGTACCTTAGGTGTCGCCATTATACTTGCTTTTTTTTTTTTTTTTTTTTTCCTTTTTGTCTTTTTTTGTGACCAGCAACGGATCGCAACCCTCAGTGTCGCGCCCGTACCGGACCGGGACCGGCAACGGGATATACTTGCTTTTAAGAAATGAATGATTATGATATTTTACAGATAAGACAGTTGGTACTTTGTCTACATAGAACTATTTGAGCTTTTAGTAAGACATTTAAATTGTTTCACTTTGAGTCTTGTCTGATTTTATAAGTTAATTTTCCTTTCCTCTACTTTTAAAGGTTGACCAGGGTGTTTGCCAGTATTAGGACCAAGAAATGATATACTGCACTATATTTAGTTACAATAGCTAATGTATCCAGCTTTACATAATTAGCATATGGGAAATAATACAGTCCTAAATGTATTTAGATGTGTTTCTTTGAAACAAAACTATTTAATTTTATGAATGTGATAATAAACACCTTTATTCAATGTATATTTCTTTTTAAATGAGCAGTTCAGGTAACAGACACATAACTCCTTACTACACATACCCTCGACTTCCAAGAAATGAAGCCAAACTTTAGAAAAATACAATGCAAGAAAAGATTCAAATTAAAAATATGTTCCTTTGGTTAAAAATCATTCCCTTTATAATACTCATTTGTAATCTAAATTCACAGCATGTCCCACCAGCCCAAAGTAATCTAGATATCATCGTACTTGCATTATTACAATTTTTTTTTTCAGTCCAGTATTTATGGAGGTCGCTGGGTTGCAGCAACAAAATATTTTATCTCTAGGAAGAGAACAGTCTTGTAGCATGTGCGCCTTTGACAACGCTCTTTCTTAAAACATTTTTACTTTAGCAGCCTCCAACGCATGCAGTTTTCTTCACCTACTGTATACCCAAACTTTTTACAGAAACCAGCATTTTGCGGTACACAATCAAGGGGACTCTTACAACGGTTGTTTCTTATTTAGCGAAGTGAAGGTTGATAATCACCATTTGCCAAGCTGCTTTCTACCGCGTTCATCACCAACGACGACATCTATGAATTGACGCTCCGTGATCACAGTTGCTGTAGCAACACTCTGTCCTAGAGCTCCATCTTCCACAACTGTAACATAATAGTTCCCAGGTTTCTTCATATGCTCAGAAGAGTTCATCAATTGCTCAGGGCTGACAACTCCAGTATCTTTCAGCTGACCTCCACAACCTTAAAAAACAGACAAACTAAGTCAGCAGTACAAAGAGGCCTCAAAACCAAGCCTTCTCCAGGACGTGATGGGAAGAGGGCTGGAGGAATGCAGCTGCATTCTGACACAGGAGGGTCATCAGCTTTCAATGTTCCAAAAAGGTCCTTGGTAGCCCCGCAGTCTGAGCTCCTTGCCAGGCACCTTGGACTCTCAGCCATCGGTGTGCACAGCACCGGACCCGGATCCGGATCCGGCTTCAGCGGCAGCCCCGCCTCCTCCTCCACCGCCCGCACCGCGCTCCGGAACCCGGTCCAGACTGTGCAGCGCGGACGCCTGCACCTCCCCCGGCACCTGCCCCAGACGCCGCCGCCGGGCCGCGCGCGAGCGAGGGAGGCGTCCGCGCTCCGGGCCCTCTGATCTTTCCATCCTTTCCCTGTACTCGGCCCCCTGGACTTCGTCCTTCCTGGAGGTTCCAGAGCTCCTTTCTGGAAGGGGCTGTTGTTCTGTTCTTTCTCCCCCCCTTCTCCCCCGGAGTCCTTCCTGGGAAAGGAGAGGAGGTGAGCTTGGCAGATGGGTGAAGCACTCCTGGAACAGGGAGTTGAGGGAGTCTCCTGGAGAGGAATCATCTGGATGCGCCCTGATCAGTGTGGACCTGAGCCAGCCACGGGGCTTCTGCATCGGCCCCACCTGCCCACACACGACTTAACCCCCGGAGAAACCAGGGCACTGATCTCAACTCTACGAGTTTACAGAAAGAAATTGAAACAAAACATGGCATCGAAAAACATGAATGAAATGTTGAAAAAAAAAATGTTTTAATTTAGGAAGTTAGTATCGTGTGTATTTATTATAAAGTATTTGTAAAATGTACAAATGTAGAAGGCAGATAAAGTCACTCAGAGAGGCCCAAAAAGTAGAATCACATTTTTAATTTTTTGAATAATAATCATTGCATGTATGTGTATGCACACATCATGTTATTTCTTATGTTTTTATTTTGCTTTGTGACATAAACATTGTTTTATTCACTTTTAGTAAATACTTGTACAGCTTTGATAGCCTTCCCTATTTTCTTGTGTTTGAACATTTACTTTTTTCTAGCATTATTATTACAAGTAATGCCGTGATGACCATCTTGAGAAAAACCTCATTTGGATATCATTGATTATGTTCCTAGTGTAGATCTCCCAAACTGTAGTTGCTGGATCAAGCAGCATGTGTTTTGTATTATCAAATTGCTCAACTTTACTGTGATGCCACTCAGGTTCCATGCCTGAGAAGCCTTTCACTGCCTGTGCATTCTCATGTGAAATTTCTCTGCTAATGTGATAATGCAAAGATACATTTCCAAAAAGTCAAAGGAAATAGTACTGTGTGAGATGGCTCAGAAGAACATCTCGGCAGGGAAACATTTAATGTAGTTTATTACTCAAAATGTCCTGAAAATAATGGCAGGAATACAACCAAGCCCATTGCAGGGGATTATAAAGGAAACTCCAGGGACATTTTTTGGAGAAATAAAGTCTTTGCCCTCTAAAGACTGTCTTCAGAATATACCAAGAAAACAAAACAAACAAAACAAAATACACACACACACACACAACCCCCCCAAATACACACACACACACATGCACACACACACACACACAACGCCCTTTAGGAAGCTTTTATACATCAACCAAGGAAGAGTTAGATGTGAAATCAGAAAAAGAAAACGTTCTACAGAAGAGTAGAAAATCAGAATCACAGACTCATTATGCAATAGAAAAAGAAAGTGATGATTATTTGCAGAGGGAAACACAACTACTGGTCTCACTTAAATCAAGACCTAAATCTGGTAGAAGCATCCACATTGAGGTCAACCCTGTTTAACATGAACAAGCTGCTTTTTAGTGAAGAAAGCTGATTTGCTCTTATAATTGCCTCTTTCCCTGCAACGATACTAATAGATTGTCCTAGAATTGGAGCGATTGGTTTTTGACCAATATTTTGCTTCTTTAAGAAATTTGAAGTAATTTGCTTCTACAAGTAAAAAGACTTATTCTCAAGACCTCCTTTCCTCTAGCTAGCTTACTGTTTCTCCAAAGCACAGTGAAAAGCTTTCCTTAAAATCATTCCCAGTGGAGATAGTGTCGCCATTCAACCCTGTCCTAAGTAAAAGTGTGACCTGACTTTCTTATGGTTGCACCAGGTTAGAACCAGGGCAAGGACCAGGTTTTAGATTTCATGGTGCATAATTTGCCTAATGGTTTCCGCTGTGAACATTTTATGGAGAAGGGGACAATTGAACTAGTTAGGTGAAATCTTAGTTTTTTTTCCTGGCCGATTTTACACTGGAAGTGTTGCTGTATGCCCCAGTCTACCCCAGTTACAATTCTCTCCAGTTAGAGTCACATTTGGATCAATATATTTGTCTTTAAAAAAAACCAAAACACCCCCCCCACCCAACAATTTAGGACAGTAGTAGCCAAAGTTTTGATAGTATGCCCCAGGAATAAAAACCTTTGGGCGTATGCCACCCAATATGTGCATTTATGTAGATATGTGTATATATGTGTAAATATAATAATTATATACATGTATTACTATGGTAACACATATATTTTAAAACATTAAACACCAAAGAACCCAGAATGTTGTTCACAGCCTTAAGAGCACTCTACAGCTAAACCTAGGCAATGCAAAACTCTGAGAATATTCATAGGGGCCCCCAAAATAATACCATGGGAAACCTGGTGGGCACAGAGACCACATCAAAATGTCAAGGGAAAGCAACAGGGATTTCCTGAAATGTGGACAGGGTGGAAGTGCCACAGGGACCAGAAAATATTTGCAAATTTTTGCAAAATAATTCAATATGGGGAAAACCTGTCATACACCAGATGAAAACTGAAGAAAACAGGACGCTGTCACTCCAAACAGGGTGATGGAAGCTGTTATGTAATCATTACATATCATCATAAATGGAGGTTCTCCATGTTCATATAAAATGTGCATGGCCCCAAATTTAAAGTTGGACCCTTTTGCAAAGGAAAAGGGGTGTACTTCACCACAGCTTATAACTGCAGGCCATGGGAAAGAATCCTTTCAGGATTTACAGAGGGAATAGACTGACTTGGGCAAAGAACTAGTCAAAATGATTACTGCACACTTTAAGAAGATTTTCTCAAGGAGTGAATAAGTTATGTTTATCTTCAAATGTTTGACGAATTAGTCAAAGAAGAGGTGGGCAGTTCTGTTCTGTGTTGTTCACGACACTGCCACCACGACCAGGACTGGGCACAAATTCTATACAAGTCAGTCTTGTATTGGACTCTTTCTGTTACTTATAACAAAATACCTGGAACTGGGTGACTTGTAAGAAAACAGAATTTATTGCTCTCAGTTTTGAAGGTTGAGAAGCCCAAAGTCCAGGGAACACATCTGGTGAGTGCTGTGTTGGTGGTGCCAGAGACCCGGGTCTCCCATGACAGAAATGGCAGAGAAGAGAGAAAGCCAGCCTTCTCAGCTGGCTCCTTTTTTTTTTTTCTTTTTTGTCTCTTTTTTAGTGTCTGGCAATGGATCGCAACCCTCAGTGTCGCGCCCGTACCGGACCGGGACCGGCAACGGGATCGCAACCCTCGGTGTTGCGCCCACACCTCGCTCAGCCAGTGAGCGGGAACCGGTCTGTATGTGGGATCCGAACCCTCGGCGGGAGCACCACCGCGCTTCCAAGCGGTGCACTGTAGCAGTGCGCCACGGGGCCGGCCCTCAGCTGGCTCCTTTTTAAAGCCACCAGAACAAGAGCTATCACCACCATTAATCTTTCAACTTATTCATCAGTGAATGGATCAACCTGCTCACTATGGCATGGTCCTCACAGTCCGATCCCCTCTTCAATGCCCCGCCTTTCAATTACCATAATCGGATTTCCCACCCTCCCGACAGTCACAGTGGGGACCAAGCTTGTAATACATAAAACTGGGGGACACAATTCAATCCTTATCAAGTATTTTAACAATCAGAACTATATCAGTAGGGAATGTGTGTTCTTGAGAAGCATATGACTATTAGGACTGTCAGAGACATTTGGCAAAATTCCAGAAATGGAGATTTCCTGCCTTTAGCAGTGATAAAGGATTAGGAATTTATTTATACTGTCTTGCACTGGGACATTTAGTTATAATGTATACTCCTATAATCATATTTGGCCTATGTCCCATTCAGGTATCTTGACTGAAATCTATCCCGAATTCCTTATTTATATTTCATTGGTAGAGAAGATCATTTCCCCAAATGAACAGAATGGGCAGGCATTGCCTTGGATCTGTTACGTTACTGGCATCTTGGAAAATTATTCAAAATGACATTTTCAAATAAATTCCCGTTTGATTTGACCTTTGTTTGCTCTTCTCCATATTGAACTTTGAGATTTGCTTTGTTTATTTTTAGAATTTTGTAAATATCGTCTGATTTCTTTAGGAAATGTCCCTGAGCCCCAGACTCAAAAGTAAAACAGATATAGAACAGCAAAGAACAGAGGTACTTATATGAGCAGAAAAGATGAAAATAAAAAGAGATAAAAAGAAGCCTATAAAAACCTTTTGAGAGCTCCATACTCCAGAGATGGAGCGAAAAAAACCACACCTAAGTGTGTAGCCAGTGAAATCAGAATGCGGCTGAGATCTGGAAGATAGAATAAGATTTCCCAGCTTAATACAGCGATAAAGAAAGTAAGGGAAAAAAGTGTAGAAGTATACACAAAGAAGCAGAAAGACAACAGAGTAACAGGAAATTCATATTTTATGTATTTGAGATAAAGAAATATTAAATCTATCCTGATATAAACACTCTAGAGAATGAATCTGAACAGAGGGTAACTCAGAGTACCAAGAGATGTGCAGAAAATCCAAAGAAGTTATGTAATTTACTGTTTTTCTTTTATAATGAGCATAGAATGCTTTGAATATATTTTGCCCCACATTAAAAAAGCAAACAAAACATATTTTTATATATAACACCACCCTGCCAGCTCCCGGTTATACGAATGGAAGACAAACTAATCTAATCAATATATTTTGTACTTTTAAGTATATTTTATTATATCTGTTTTGGGAATTCTGCTTTAAATAGTGAATTCACATTTTAAAGACTTTATTCAGAAAGAACTAGGAATTTATCTAGTTACTACTTTCTGATTAATTATGATATGCCTTATACTAAGATTATAGGTAAACATCTTCAGTCTCTCTTTAGTTGAAGAAAACTTACGAAGACAGAAAGGTGGTCATGTCAGGACTTTAAAGGAGTTCTTTGGAAAGCTAGCATAAACAAGGGTTGGGGTGTCCCTAAAGCAAATAGCACTGCATAAGACTTCCTGTTCACTAGGAAGTGCTTGTGGCCTTTAACCCTCCCCTAACCAAATAATATCTAAGATAATGAACTATAAATGCTACTAGCATCATGTGAAATTAGCTCATGAACTATCTATAACTTGAATGATCCACAATGAATGAAGTTACCTTTTAGTGAGTGCTGTAAAATTGCTTCTGAGCACAAAAACTTTGGGCCTAAATCCATAGTATTCTGAGTTCAGCCAATGAAAGATAGCAACAGCCTCTTTCCATACAGACTTCTGCAAAGTCGTCCAGACTAGCGTTCTGTAGGACAGGCTAGGAAGCACGAACTGAGATTGCCAGGAAGACCCAACCACTCCCAGAAGCCCCCGACAGGGTAAAGTCAGGCAGTGAGCTGGGCAGCAGGACTGGTGTTGCTGGACGATGGGTAGGAAATCCTAGTGATAGAATGTTCCAGAGAGAGGGAGGCGAGGCTCAGAAACACACTGATGCCCAGACAGATGTCATGAATCAGACATGGTACTAGGGCTGTCTGGAAACAGAAGGCATCTGACAGTGACAAGCCCAGATCCTAGAGACCAAAGACTCACAAGGAACCCAAAAGCCCCATGTGGGTTAATAGGTTCGCATCATGTGTCCAGTCTTAAAACAAAATTCAGCATCTAAACACTTAAGGAATTCATAATTTAGAAAATAATGCTCCATCAGAATGAAATTGAAGTAAAAATAAACACCAATATTCTTTTAACTTGGAAGATTCCTAAAGGCACAACCACCAGGCCCAGGGTGAGTCACACCTGGTGTGTCCTATCAGGGACACCTGGGACTCTCCCTCGTCACCCCCAGCACCAGGAGCCTCCCCGACACACACTGACGTGTGTCCTTCTGTGCTGCACCCTGAGCCGGGGCCCATCCTTGGGCTTCAGCTCTGACGACTGTAGGCCCAGAAAATGCACGTGTAAGATGCACATATTCTCCAGGAAGGAGTTTATAACTTTTCCAGCTTTTTTCAGTGGTCCCTCCCCACTTAGCTGACAGAGTTAACCCTGTGGTGTGAAAGCAGCGGGCAGCAGCATGAAGGGACCGAGGTGGAGCTAAACAGCTCCTGGCGTTTGTGAGAAAGGAGAAGGTGGCGCAATTGAGTGTCGCTTCACACCTGCCGTGGGACGTTGGGTGGAGGGAGGGCCACCCTGCTGGGCCCATCAGGGACCCTGCTGAGGCCAGTGCTGTGATGTACACGTGGGAATGAACTGCCTTACACGTGGGTGTCTGGTTTGTACCCACCGGAGGGGCAGAAGCGACTTGCTGAGTGTGCACTGGGACAGTGGTGAAAATGCTGGCCCTTTCATTTCCCTCTGACCATCTCACCTGCCTGACACTTACAGCAGGCACTGCCCCAGGGAACCAGTAAAGAAACCTTCAACAACTCCTTCAACCCCATGCCATCCATCTGCAGAGAGGGTGTATTTCCAGTAAAATTGGATTTTATGTTTTATAAGAACTTGGTAAAATTTGAAACATTCATGTTGTTTGGCGAACCAATTTTTAGTAAATATTATGTGTGTAAATATATGTAATATGTATATATGTGTGTATTGTACATATACACGTCACATGTTTATATATACATATCACACACACACATATATATAAAGAGAGAGACAGACAGACAGACAGATGGACAGAGAGACAGAGACAGAGGGAGAGAGGGAGAAGAACTAGAGAAGTCGCATCTAGGTAGAACTGGAGAGAACAAAAGACTTCAGCACAGAAATATTGACTTGCATTAGGATAAAATGAGGTGGAAAGAGTGGAGTAGAAATACAAATTCAAGGAGAAAAAGGAATAATGTAGAAATCTGAGCTGTTAAAGAAGAGATTTTTATGTTTTCCTTTTTTTTTAGTAGACGGTGGTTAGTACCACGTCACCACTACATTCACATTCTGTTAAGCAGATCCGAAAGGATGGTATACGAGTTTTGTCTTAATGTGTCAGTATTTGCTTCTTGCCTCCAAATTAACATCCTTTGCAATGATTTAAACTTACGATGGCTAAATAATTGTCCACTTAAAAATGTGTCAGGGGATATACAAAGTTTTCTCCGGGAGATGGTGAAAGGAATTTGGAGCTGACTGGTTCTGAGGACAGAATAACAGAAAGGAAGCCAGTGGAATCTTCTGGACAGTCTTACCTTTCCTCCTGAAATATTTATGCAACAGGCCTGCCCTAGCCTTTGTGTCCAGTTGCTCTATTTCCCTACAGGAGCGAAGACGTCATTCACATCATGATTTTTGGGATAATGGCATACCCTGTCCTCAAGGAAGTCCAAGAAGGTGCTTTAGGCTGCAGGAGCCATTGAACAGACCTTTCTTCCCAAGGCAAATATTCTTGTCATGAACTTCATACCACTAAAATTATTTAACATACTCTTCTATTTTAGAAAAATGGGCTGGCTGACCCCAGTGCACCTGATGGGTTAGGCTTGCACGTGTTTAGAGGAGGATGCCCTCTGCGGGAGTGACGTTCAGTGCGGCATGAAGAGCCGCCGCGTGCCTGCGTCATGACATCCCTCAGGGTGGCCTCCTGGGGCGGCCCCTCCCGACTACCGGGGCAGCTCTTTCCCTGTGGAGCCCAGTCCTGTGGTTTGATAATTGCCTTCTCGAACTCGACCTGAGGGTCCTTCCCCCACTGCCACCCGCACCCCCAGAGCAGGCCACCAGTCTTGGACTCCCGCGGTTTGGTGGAGAAGGTGTCTAATCCTTAACCCCTGACTCCGCATTCTTCTTGGGGACGAGAGGAGCAGGGGGGAGGGAGGTGCAGAGCAGGGACACACTGGACACCCCTCCTGGGCAGGATTGGCTCGTGTCAGTGTCTGCCTCTCACCTCTCCACGAGTGCAGTCCATCTGGGTGGGGTCTTCAACGGCATCCTTGGGACTGGGTGCGGCAGGTACCAGAGAGTCCCTGGGAGTCCCTGGGTCCCAGTCAGGCTCCTTGTCCCCTATGTTGGCCCAGGGACCCCAGGTGGATGCAGGTGCTCGCAGCGCCAATCAGAGGAGCCCTGGTCTCCCAAACTTCACTTCTCCCGTAGCCCATAGCTTGCACCCAGACCTAAGCTCTAACCAGTAGAGACATAGGCCTCAACGTCGGGGTTTGGGGAGGATGAGGAAGCAGGCCACAGGGCAGGAGGCGTGTGGGTGGGGTAGTGGTGGGAGATTGGGGTCTTTCTGAGATGGATCCATATCCCGCTCTTCCCTAGCCTGGGCAGCCACATTGCTAAGATCCTGGAGACCCTTAGATGTCCTGTCACTGTCAGCTTCAGCCTTGATGCCTAGGCATTGTCCAGCTCTCCGTGCACATTCCTGGCTTCAGTCCTGGTCCCAAAGCTGAACTCTTATCTTGGGGCCTCAAGCTTGGGTCTGCTCTGTGTCCCCCGGTCACAGCAAGGATCGATCAGGCCCTCATACTGCTCATAACTGGACTACTTCTCCACCCTTTTCTTTCTAGCATTCCATGGGGGGCACAGGGTCTGCGGGGTTGCCCTTTCCTGACATCCCAGTCTCAGTCCCCACTCTGTCCATTGGTCCTTCTGCTTAGAGTGTCTGGGAAGAGGCCTCCAACAGGGCAACTTTCCCAAAGCACAGATGGGAACACACCTCCTCCCCACCCCGCATTCTGTTAGTGTGTCCCCATTCCCTGCGTCCCCACCCTGAAGATGATGGGATCTATCCCCTGCTGACCTCTGGCACCTCCATTTAGGCCCCTCTGTGAGGCCATGACCACGGACAGGTGAGCTCCTGCATGTTCACATCAGCTCGTGTTCCTTCCTGGACTACACCTTTCAGAGGCTTTTGCAGCAGGCTCCTGCCTCCTGCCAGCCCTCTAGGCCATATGTACCCTGGGGTCTCCTGCCTCCCGGCCCTCTGATGCCTCCATACTCCCTGTGCTCAGTCCCCCCTGGGCCTCTTCCTTCCTGGAGGCTCCTGAGCTCCTTCTGGGCTCAGGGCTGTTGATTCTGCTCTTTTCTCTACCCCCCTCTCCCAATCCTTCCTGGGAGAGGAGAGGAGGTGAGCTTGGCAGATGGATGAACCATTGCTGGAAAAGGAAGTTGGGGGAGTCCCCTGCAGAGGAATCATCTGGAATTGCCCTGACCTGACTGGTGCAGACCTGCGCCAGCCACAGGGGGTCTGCATCAACCCCACCTGCCCACAGATGACTTAACTGTCCTGAGAAAAGGGAACCAGATCTCAACTCTCTGAGTTTACAGAAAGAAGTTGAAGCAAAATGTGGCATTGAAAAACATGAATGAAATTCTGAAACTTTTTTTTTAAATTGAAAAGCTAATACTGTATTGTTTATTATAAAATATTTGCAAAATATACATAGGTAAAAGGAAGATAAAGTTACTCAGAGATGCACAAAAATATAAAATCACGTTTTTTTTCTGTGTAATCTTTATTTTACATTGGAAGCATTACATACACATAGACACATTCTCATACACACAAAACATGTCTTCTTATTTCTTATGCTTTTGTTTAGTATTATAACCTAAGCATTTTCTCATTCACTTCAGGTGAATATCTCTTTGATAACTCTATTTTCCTCTGTTTCAACATTTGTAAAATTTCCTAATGTATAATTATTATTACAAATAATGCTGCGATGGACGTCTTGAAAAACCTTGTTCTGATACTACAGATCATGTTCTTAGTATAGATCTCCCAAAATCTAGTTGCTGGATCAAGCAGCATTTTCTTCGTACCATCAAATGCTTGATTTCCAAAAGAGCTGTGACACTTTCTCTGCTCAGTTCCATGCCTGAGAAGCCTTTCACTGCCTGCACATTCTCATGTGAAATTTCTCTGCTGATGTGATAATGCGAAGATGGGGTATTGTTCCAATTTGAAGTAATATTTGCTTCATTCATCAAATTGCTTGCTTTTTGGAAGGGTTGTAACAATACATCCATCTAGAGCAATGCTTGAGAATGCCTGTTTTATACCAGTTCTTTTCATTAGCATTTTAAATTCTCTGCTAATTTGATATGCCAAAGATGAGATATTATTTCACCTTGAATTTTACAATTATTGCTAAGTTTGAACACTTTTCCTTATATGTTTAAACTTTTCATCTGTTACCCTTTTGGTCCATAGTCTTTTTGTGCTACTTGCCTCATTATCTATTAATGTCTTAAAGCTTTCTTCAGCAATTTATTTGATTAATATATAAATCTTTGTTCTGCAGAATTCCTAAAATTCTAGAAGTCAGTCATAAGACCAAAGAATATTTAAAACCAGATTCCTTCGAAAAAATGTATGTAGGAATCAAAACCTCCCCAGCTCTGTAAGCAAATTCCACGTGTGACTCATTTACCTGGTAGAGACTCAAGGGAAGAGAAATGGGACCTAAAAGGCCAATAGCGAGCCACCCAGGACAGGGTCGCTTGAGCATAAAATGTTAAAATAAAAGTAAAATAACGTTAGAAAGGATGTTGTGGTACACATTGATTGCTGTGCAGGAATGACGTCACTGCAAAGGTGGGGGTGGGGCTGACATATTGACAGGTGAATTAGGGCACAGCGCTGGACAAGCAAACGGAGACACTAAGATGCTGAGTGAAAACTGCTTCAAAGGGCACCTGAAATAGCAGAAAACAATGCAAGGGAGATCGTTTCCTGTGGGCGTAAACAATGCATGAGGAGTCGAACTAATCTGTTAACTAATAATCTAACAGAAGAGATGGTTCTTTCCGCTGCCACGTGTTTGAGTGACTAAGAACTGGAAATCCCCACGACTGCCATCCTCACAGTTCTAGTATCCCCAGCGCTAGCGTGTGCTTGTAGAGGTCGCCTTATAGGTCCTCCCTTCTTACAGTGAGAGGGTGTCTCAGTCCTGAAACTGTTCTTGAAAGGAAGTAACACAAACTTTTTTTAAGCATCTGATTCTTAGAAAATAAAGAGAGAATGGGGTTGAGTTTAGATATTTGTATTGCTTGAGAACAGAATTTCAACAATCACGATCAGTACTTTGATAATTAGTTCAGACAAGTTTCTATATTATAACCTTTTTTGCTTCAACAAGATCTTTAGGCATGATCAATGATAAATTTTATGTATTTATGAGATTTTACAATTCTCAGTATACTACTATCGTGGGTAAAACCCTTCATTATAATCCTAACTGATATTTGTCCTTTGAAACATTGGAAATTTCTTGGTAGGTCATTTTACTGACCTCTATTTTGTCAGATTTTTCCTGATAATACTGATATTATTATTCTAAACCTATGTAATATAATGGAATAAAGGAAATAAATGATTATTTACCACTAGGAATGGACTTTTTCAGACTAAGAAAAAAGGAATATACAGTAAATAAAAAATCAAAAAGTTAAGTGTACTGTCACCACCGTGCAAAACAGAGGTGATCCCCACCCCAAATCTGCTAGCATGTTGAGACTGAAGGTGCCACAAAGCCCCCAGGAAGGTATGCAGAGGTTATGGCTGGCTTATTTGAGCTCTGTGTGGGAGCAGGCAGGTTCTGGGCAGGCCAGAGGAGGCTTGAGAGCCAGGAAGGGGCTGGCTGCGGTCGGGGCGGGACCTGGGGGAGCTTGAATCTCCCGCCGGCGCCAGAGGAGGAAGCTCCAGCTTTCTTATCAGCCTGTGCAGATCTGGGCAGAGCGGGCGAGAGAGGGTGAGGCTTTACAGCTGTCAGTAGTCAAACGTCAGAAAATGGAGTTTGATTCCATATTACCTGTAGTAAATGTTAAACAGAAAATGTCGTCATGATCTGATGGTGTATTCTATCTTTTAAAATTTAAAAGAAAATACGTATTTTTTAATATATTCACTGAAGAGGTTTCGAATTTACCCAATAGTTACTAGTGTCCTTACCTTCTACGTTGTGGTCTTGAAATACCATTTTCCACTAAAAGGAACCACATTTCCTTGTAGAAATGGTAGATTTCAGAACTGGGGCAGGAAATGTACAAGATGACCCTTTCTGTCACACCAAAAAGCAAGAATGCTCTGAAAAAACTAATGGATCATGTCTAAGGGGGCCAGGAGCCAATGTGAAGGGGCTCCATCCAACACAGGGAAACTTTGATCTTCAGTAAAAATAATAACTACTGTGAGTTGAAACACATCAAACATGATTAAATTCTTCAAGTTCACAGTGATAACTGGAAGGAAGGGAGAGAGAGGTGATAACTGGAAGGAAGGGAGAGAGAGAGAGAGAGAGAGAGAGAGAGAGAGGGAGAGAGAAAGAGAGAGAGAGAGAAAGAAAGAAACGAAATGAAACTCACTGGAAACCTTTGGACCATGCAAGGAAACCAGCTCATTCTGGCAGAGAAAGAGAGAGCAGCAAGCTTTCATCTGCCTTTCCTGTAAGAACGTGCCTGAGTGTAACCACACAGTCGATCACAGGGAGTTTCTCTTTATAGATGTATTCAACAGATGAGTGGAGAAGGAAAATTAACACGTAATATTATAACTATGCAAATCCTTAGTGAAAAAATAAATCTAGGCAATCATATAACTCAAAGGCTGCTCACGTTGCAAAAAGAGACTGAGCATTATGCACAGCCTGCGGGAAGTATCCACCTCGACCTCCGCGTGGTCTGGAAAAAAATCAGCTTGAATTGGATCCAGCCTCCAGACAGAACTACCAGTTTACAAGAGCCATGGGGGCAGAGAACTCTGTTAGGCAACACTACTGGGATGCCGGATGCAAAGTCCAGAATGTGGGCTTCTCTACAGGTCAAAGAACCTGATTTCTCCAGTATGCTGCAAGGGAACAGAACAGAGGCAAGAGAACCTACGTACTTAAGAAGCATATCAGAAGGACTTGGGCTTCAGCCAGGATGGAGTAACTGGTTTCAGACTTACTCCCCCACTGCAAACAACCTTGAAACCGGACAAAATACATAAGGCAGACATTTCCAGGTGTTCTACCATAGCCAGTGCAAGGCTGTCATCCTCGGGAGATCATGTGACGTGAGTTCCATGTCCCTCCTCCCCTCCCGTCCAGATGTTGGTTTGGGTGCAGGGAGGTGAGACCACGTAGAGAATAGTGATCTCACTGTGCTGGGGAGGCAGAATTTGGAGTCTGGGGTTGTTGAGAAAGATGGTTTGGGGGGCATGATACTACTTTAAGAGGGAAGCCACAGAGAGAAGGGGGCAGGCAGAAATCTGGCTGGATTTCTCAAGTGCAAGGAAAGACTGTGCAAGGGGATTCTACGGGGAACAGCCACTGCAAGAAAAATCTGCCCACCTTGATTTCTACACCCAAGAAAAATATCTCATTAAAATAAGAGTGAAATAAAGGCATTTTCAGATCAATAAAAACTGAGAGAATTCCTTCCCAACACATTAGGGAAATGCAATTTAAACCCACAAGGAGTTACAGTTACACACCCACCCGAATGGCTCAAATTAAAAAGATAGAGAACAGCAGATGTTGGGAGGGTGTGGAGCAGGTGGAACTCTCATGCTCTGCTGGTGGAACATAAATGGCACAGCCGCACTGCAGAACTCCCAGGCAGTTTCTCACAAAGTTAAATATATATCTTGCCTATGAGCCGGCATTCCACTACTGGGCATTTGCCAAAGAGAAATGAAAGCATACTGCCACAAAAAGACTTGCCTAAGCAGCTTCATTCATTACAGCCAAATCCTGGGAACAATCCAAATATCCATCAACGGGTTATTTCCTAACAGAATATATCACAATATAAATTGTGTTGTATTCATATGGTGCAATACTATAAAGGAATCAACAAATATAAACGAAGTATTTGTATATGCAACACTGTGGATGAATCTCATATACAAATAGCAGATGAAAGAAGACAGGCACAGAAAACTACACCTTGTCTGATTCCATTTATGTGAATTTTGAGGACAGGCAGAAGTTCTGTATGATATATCAGATGAGTGGTTTCCTCTGGGCTAGGCTGGCAGATGGATTGGTAAGAAGTGGGAGGACATTTTCAGGGGTGATGGAAACCTTTTGTTTTTTAATTGATGTCTTGATCACACAAGATGTTTTCATCTGTCAAAACTCGTCAGATCTGTTCATTTCACTATGTGAATTTTTACCTTAACTCAAAAAAATTTTAAAAATCAACCAGATGCAAGTTATGGACCTTGTTTGGACCTGCTTTGGAAAATTCAACTATGAACAACTCCTTTAAGAGGCAGTGAGAGAAATTTGGGCGCTGATTGAATATTTGATGATATTCAGGAAATATTTTTGGTGTGATAACAATATTATTGGTGCTACAATGGTACTGTTCTATTAAAAGAAGTTCTTTTCTGCTAGGGATAACACACTGGAATATTTATGAAGGAAGAGATGTGATATCTGGGATTTGCTTCAAAATAACTAAGCAGGGGTAGGCAATGGTGCTGGTTGCCGAAGTGTCCTGGGGGGTTTAGGTGACACCAGACAGCCACGGGTACATGAGGGCTCAGTTTTGCTCCTTTTTCTGCTTCTGTATGTTTAACTTGCTTCAAAATAACTAAGCAGGGGTAGGCAATGGTGCTGGTTGCCGAAGTGTCCTGGGGGGGTTAGGTGACACCAGACAGCCACGGGTACATGAGGGCTCAGTTTTGCTCCTTTTTCTGCTTCTGTATGTTTAAACCTTTCCATGAGAAAAAGGTTTTAAAATTAAGTGTTGCAAACGTTAAGAACATTAGGAAGGGTCCCCAGGCTGCCTCCCCTACAGCCAGACGGGGCCAGTGTCAAGCGACACCCCTCCCATCCCATAGAAAAGGAGTCTCTATTAAAAATTTTAAAGTACATTAACCGCTGACATTTCGAACAAAAATCCGGCTTTCTGGCTTCTCTTGAAAGAGCCCGAGATCAAGCTACCTTCACCAGGCGTGCTGTCCCCAGGCACCCAGCCGGAAGGACCGCAGCAGTGTCCGGCCCTAGGAGCAGAGGCGGGGTCGTCCCGGCCGTCTGGTCTCCGGAGCGCGATGGCTGGGAGCACAGCGCCATCTGGCGACCAAAGAGGGCCCCAGCACCCTTCGGATAGAAATGTGGCTTCTTGGTGCGGGGGCGGGTGAGGTCGGCGCAGGTGCACCGGGAGCTGCACCGGGAGCTGCTCGCCGCCGGCGCTGGGACTGGAGTCAACGACCTCTGCCTTGGCAGCTAGAAAGAGGACATTATGCTATGAAAGAAGGAAGACGGTTCCGTGTTTCCACTCGGCGTTTGTGCCCGAAGTCATTGCGCTTCTCAGGCGGGTACTGACCCGAGAGGGTGAAGACCCGGCAGCCGGTGCCGACGCCTGGGCCGCTCTGTCCCCGCCAGCCGCTTGCTCGGTGCGCAGGGAAGGCCCCGGGGATCCCGACAGTCATGTCTGCTCGGATTCCTGGAACCACGAATTCTCCTCGAAACAACCCCAAACCAAAATGCTGTTGGAATAGGACTGATGGGAACAGAAACTTATGAGCTGAAAAGCTCTGAACGAAGCAAAGTGCAATTTTCTTCCAAAATGTTACGGGACAAACGCCTTTCCATTGTCTCTTGAAAGCTTCGGGTCAATGTGACAATGTTGAGCTATTTATTTTGATTAATATAATGCTGTTATTATTATTATTATAGTTTGGAAATTTTAGCCTACAATTATACATTTGTTAATTTGGAAACGTAAGACTTACTCAATTAGCCATTCTCTGTGTCAGGCACTTGTTGTCTATTACATGTCAGGCATGTTTTAAAAAGATGAACAAGACAGTTCGTGTCGGGAGGGGTGCGTGGTCCCCAGAGGTTCTCCAGTCCAGGGCGACAGCCTGCGCTGCAGCGCGTTATTTACGGTAGTAGGACCGTGCGCCCTCTGAAGGACGATCTGAGTCGCGAGGCCACCGTGCAGCGGTGAGATGGGCACCGTAGGGATGAATGCCCTTTTGGTTAAGTTCTACGCTGCAGGAAACGTCCTTCAGGTCAACTCTGCAGAAAGATGGAACTGGGAGGGAGATGCAGGACGCTAGAATCTATTTTCAGGAGCTTAACGCGTGGTGATGAGTCAGCACAAAGATCACTCTATTGAGGGTCTGTCCGGTGTCAGGCGCTTTGCCAAGCTGAGCAGGTTTCTCCTGGTCTGTCCACCCACCCTGTACCCGAGCACTGTGGCTGTCCCCGTCCCAGCCTGGACCAGAGATAGGCCAGTGAGACACCGGGTACAACACTGAAGGAAGCGCTCACTCTCAGGGACCGACCCTCCACTCGTGCAGCCCTGACAGGGGGCACCGCCTTACTTTCTGCGCTCCAGGTGTGGCTCTCACCTGGCCTTGGTTTCCATCTTGAGGGAGGAAACTGAAGCACAGAGAGGTTAAAATGCTTCTTCACCACGCAGCTTGCATGTTTCAGAGCTGGGATGTGCATCTGATGGTTTTGTTTGACTCTGGAGTGCTCACTCTTAACATCTCAGTTATGTGGTTTCGAGGAATCCCTGTCCCCAAGGTGCTTTTTTTTTTTTTAAGGCTAACTTGCCTTCTTTTTTCTTTTTCTTTTTTTGCAGATGTCTTGTCTACCGGCAGAGGACTTGATTACAAAGCAGTGGGGACAGGAGCTCTGGAGCTGGCCTGCGTGGAGTGCCTCGACGGCCTGAGCTCTGAGTGACTGCATGGACTGGGAATGGTGAGTTTGGACTCAAGTGCCATGGCTGAATGGCCACTTTAGCTGGTGGAGGCTTCTGCAGCTGCCGAGGTCTCACTTAGAGAGTGTCCCCCTGGCTGCACTGCCAGCCCTGTCCTGTGGGAAACTGGCTCCCACTCTTCAGTTGCCGCCCCACTGAGGCCACACTTGCCTCTTGGCACTTATCAAAGACCAAAGCTTTATTTCCCATTGTAATTTAATGCTAATAGCGATGCTAATAATGGTAATCACAGCAGTGTCTCCCACTGTTGTGAGCCAGGCAGGACATTCCCTACATTTCTGTACTATGTCATTAGGCTTCCCAACCGTCTCCAGGGAAAAGAATCACCCCCATTCACAGATGGGAACTTGAGCCTCCCAGAGTGAAGTGGCTGGGCCCATTGCACACAACTATTCTACAGCAAAGTAGGTAATCTGCAGGTCTGTCTGCGATTCTACTGCCTCAGATACCCTCTCTGCAGCTTCTGTGTCTCTGAAAAGGCCTCCGTCTTCATGTGTTTCTCAGGGAAGGGGGAACCTCATTTGCTTTTTGTGGTTAGGCTAATGCTCTGCTAAGGCCTTTTCAAAGGGGGTTGATGATGTGGCTAATGGTGGTGTGGAAAGAAAGGAAATAAATGCTAAGAGGACCATGCTGTTGGCAAGTAAGAGTATGACCGAGGGAGAAACCAGAGCCTCCAGCAGGAGAAGTTTGCTGTGGATGCTCATTGTGTGGGGCCCACCTGCCTCGAAGAGACTCAGCAAACTGGCTGTGGTGGGGACCCTTCTGTTCCTTTATGAGATATGGGCTCCTAGAAGCTCAGAAGAGCCTACTTGGTACTTGATGCTTACATTAACCCCATTATTAACATTTTGGAAACATTATTGAGACATTAGCAACACCCTTTTGTAATCAGGTATTTATTTAGGAATAATGACCAAATTATTCCACGTGTACTAAAAAGTGAAGCTATCTGATCAGACATTTAAAAGGACTTGTTAACCATCATTAACTGCAGTACAATCAGAAGTGCAAAGAATCAGGTTTATTTCTAAGTTGTTACAAAGGTGGTCGGTGTTCATATTTTATTCATGTTCTGCATAATATCTATAAAACCATTTTTGTGCACAGGAATTCATCTTTACTCATCAGCACTAGCTCTGGAGGCTGAGAAGCTGGGCTTTGGAGAGATGTGGAACCACCTTCTCTGAGCTACAAAACAGCAATAATAATAATACCCATTTTGGGAGTTTGGTGTGAGTATTACACGAGATAAAATGGCTTTTATGGGCCGAATTGTGATCTCCCAGAATTTTTATGTTGAATCCTAACCCCTAGGACCTCAGAATGTGACTGTATTTGGCCATAGGGCCTTTAAAGAGGTAATTAAGGTAAAATAAGTTCCTATGGTAGCCCTAATCCAATATCACTGTTATTCTTATCAGAAAGGTTTAGTACACAGAGAGAAGATCATGAGAGGACGCAGGGAGAAGACAGCCATCTACAAGCCAAGGAGAGAGGCCTCAGAATGAAACCCACCCTGCTGAACCTTGATGTTGAGCTGCCAGCCCCCAGAACTGTGAGGAAATAAATTTCTGTTGTTTAAGCCCCCAGCGTGTGGTGTTCTGTTACGGCAGCCCCACGAAACTCATGCAATGGCTAGCCGAATCCTGGTACATATTCGGCCCTCAGGAAGTCCTAATTTCTGTTTCCTTTTCTTGTCCTCTTTTAGGAGGCACTAGATTTTATTCTTTCATGACTTTCTTGAGGACAGGGACAGTGTCACACTCGTTTTGGTACTGGGTGTGTCTAACATGAACTCAGAGCTTATGGCGTGAATGCATGCAGACACTATTTCTCAAAGTGTTCTGTGGCATGGAGTGCCAAAAGATGCTCCATTGAAAAAGGGGTGCCCTGGTCAGATGACTTTGGGAAACACTTCACAGCGTATTTCCTGCCTGAAGATCTATCACACACACTGCGCACAAGTATGTGAGTTTCTAAGAGGCTCTGCAGTAAAGAAATACTTTGCTGAACCTCCCATTTCCCAGGCTCAGTTGGCCATGAGAGTGTTTAATAAAACTCTTCCTATGTGCTGAGGAATTGTGATTTTCAGACTAGTTGGACCAAACTAGGCTCAAAGACCATATTTAATATGTACCTTCATCTGGACAGAAATGGATCTGCAAAGCTGCCGATGACGCCTTTTACTAGCAGAGTGTTGAATGATTATTTTTAATTGGGCGTATTTCAGTTAAAAGAGAATGCAGTGTGTATGTGCTAGACACTCTCTCAGAGGGCTGGCTGGTGAGCTCGGCTGGTTAGAGTGATGTTATAACACCAAGGTCAAGGGGTCAAGGGTTCACATCCCCATGCCAGCCAGCTGCCAAAACAAAAACAAAACAAAACACATTCCCCGAGAACTTTAAAAAAATGTTTTAAAACTTCATCTCACTTAATTCTCACAGCGGCCTGTGATTCCTCTTTCTTTTCACACTCTGTATCTAAAGCGAGCATTTAAATGGAAGCTTTTTAATTAAGATCTGCATGTACGTTTAGCATTATGCATGACTGTTTTTGTTCATTTTCTCCATTGTCCTAGTTTAAAATACTCTCTAGTCAGTATTATTCATAAAAAACAAATGAAAGCAACTTCTTTGCAACAGCCAAATACAAGAAAGTTTCTAAATATCGGTCAACAGGAGACAGTAGAATGTCACATGGCAGTGAGGATGAATGAGCTGCATGACGCTGAGAGAGAGGAGCCAGACCCAGAAGAACACGTGCTGTGAGCCTCCTTGTACGCACTTACCGGGGCAGGGGGGAAGGGTCACTGGGAAGGGCACGAGGCAGCTGGTGGAGTTCTGCTCTCGGCCTGGGAACCAGGGGCCAGGTGGATTGAGTTTGAGGAAATGCACTGAGCCGAGTTCTTGAGATTCATGCACGTTCCTATGGCCATATCGTTGTCCAATAAGACATTCCAAACTGGAAAAGAAATAAAAAGGCGAATGAAGCTTAGCTCCAATTTTATTTCCTGGAGTAGATAAAGCTTTTTGGATCATTATTTCAGATTCGGTGGTAACTTCTAAACTTCCAGAAAAAGAAACATCCATTTCAGAAATTCCCAAGGAAATAGCTCCTACAAGACAGAAGTGGGCTGGCCGTCCTGTCCCCTCTCCTCAGGCAGTTTGTCCTGCCTCCACCTGGGCGGCTCTGGGACTGCTGTCACCCCTGCAGGGAGTCGAGGTCCTGAAACCCTTGGCTGCACTTTAGGGGGAAGCAGCTCAAGGTTGAGGGGAGGGAAAGAAGCTTCTCTGTACAACTTTTCCCTCTGGAAGTTTGGAGGATCTTCTGTTTGTCTTCTGAGCTCTGAATTTTCACCACAATGTGTGTTCTCCTGCCTTATTTTCATCAGCTGTGTAAGTGTTCAGGCTACTTGTAAGGTGCTTTGGTCTAGAATTTTA
>NW_007728693.1:159684-161724 GCF_000696425.1 Galeopterus variegatus | reverse complement strand
TTGGAGGATCTTCTGTTTGTCTTCTGAGCTCTGAATTTTCACCACAATGTGTGTTCTCCTGCCTTATTTTCATCAGCTGTGTAAGTGTTCAGGCTACTTGTAAGGTGCTTTGGTCTAGAATTTTATGATCTCAGACATTTTCTGGAATGATGTTGTCAGCTAATTTCCCTCCCTTGCTCTTCAGTGTTTTTTCTTCTGTAAACTACTATTATATGGATATTTGACCTTTTGGACTGATTCTTTAATTTTCTTATTCTTTCTCTCCTGTTTTCTGTTTCCTTTCCTTTTTGCTCTGTCTGGGAGATCTCCTTAATTTTTTTTTTGTTCCAATCTTTCTGTTGATTTTTTTCACCATTATAATATTTTTAATTTCAATAACTGTCTTTTGTCATTTCTAAATGTTTATTTTTGAGATACTCTGTCCTTGTTGTGTGGTTTACACGCCCTCTCTCTGATCTCTCTGAGGACATCAATGACAGCTTTCTCACCTTCTTCACACAGTCTCTGTTTCCCTCAAGTTGCTTCTTTCCGTTGGATTATTTGGGGCACTCTCTTTTGTGTTTCATGCCTTCCTCAGCTGTCTGGTAGTTCCCGTCCGTTCACCTTTAAACATAGGAAGCAGAGAGCTGATGGGCATCTGCACACCTGGGGCTGTGGATTGGGAGCTGGGCAGTGGGGGGTGGCCTGGGCAGTCGGTGGGAGTGCCCACACCCATGTCAGTATCTGTGGGTCTTTTCTCCCTCTTGCATGGTTGGATTTCCCAGGGAAGATGCTCCTGGTCTGCTTCCTGGAGGGTACAGCCTGTGGCCAGTCTTCTGAGAGCCGACTTGGGAAAAAGCCAGCCTGAGTGCACTTGACCCCTCTGTTTCTGTACGAACTCCCGGTTCTCAATTGTGTCCACTGTCCCCCAGCCCGCGGACCTCTGTACAGATATCCAGCCTCCCCCTGGAGTGGGAAGGGACAGTGTCCTGGTGAGCAGAGTGGAAGAGGATTCAGAGACTCTCTGAATCACAAGCTCTATTGAATAGCGATTAAGTTCAGGTTACCCAATAACCGAAGCCAGGGGTGCAGCTGGGGGCAATGGGTGTTGCCCTCTCCACACACCCATAAGAACGCACCCACTCATGAACGATGTTACAGGGTTGACCTGTGACCCAGGGGCTTTGTGACTTGGAGTGCCTTATTCCAAACCAAACTCCAGCTGGACACTGGGGAACGGGAATAGTCTTTAGGAAGTCCCAGCTTCAAATGCTTCTAAATACTCCTTCATACCAGGGGCACAATCACACGAACCCCTCATTCATGTATCCTTATTGCTGAGTGTATATTCAGATGATTTCCTATGGCCTCTCCAGGCGGTAAATGTGCACAGAGAACTTCAGAGTAATCGCCAAGGAATCTGGCTCTGAGCAATTCCACATCTCCATTGCCAACTTTCCATTTGATGTGGGTGAACTTGGGCAAAGTGTGGGGGGGATGCTGATCGTGATTAGAATAACCCCTCCTCCTGGTGGGTGCACTTACAATAGAGACCCTCCCCCCTGCTCCCAGCCCCTCCCCTGGCAGTTGGAGGTTTCTTACCACTTACCACAACTGGCATCTCAGATGAAGGGCTTGTTTGAGCTAGAATTAAACAGACGCAGCAGGTGCTTCCTGTGAGAAGTTTCACATAGATTTTTTTCCCATTAATCAATTATTTATTGTTCTCTACAGCAGTTCCTGACACTTTAGATGTTCAGTAATGGATATAAAATGAAGAGAAGTTTTCCTAGCCTTCCCCATTACCTGTTGCTGACTTCTGCAATGGGCTACTTGAATGAATGAATGAACATAATAATAATATAATGAAAACAATCGTAAGTACATAGCATCTATGGAGTGCTTACTGTATGCTATACATGTGCTACATAGCATATATATCAGTGTTTCTCTATCCCGAGACCATGTTAGAATCTCCTGGGAATCTTTAAACAGAAGTTTGGACTCTAGTCCAGATCAATTTAATTAGAATCTTTGATTTCATAAAAAATTCACAGCCAG
>NW_007728693.1:158372-159201 GCF_000696425.1 Galeopterus variegatus | reverse complement strand
GCCAGGATTGGGAGCCACTGAGGTGGGTTTTATCCTCTAAACCTCACAAATAGTCTTGGAGGCAGGTCATTTTACAGGTGAGGAAGTGGCGGCACAGCTACAGAGCAGGCAGGTGTAAGCCCAGGCAGTGAGACTGCGCACAGGGCGAGGCATCCCTGGGCACAGTGGCTGGCACTATCCCTACCTGTGAAGGTGGGCCAGAAGTCAGTACCGATGCGATTGGGCACAATTCTTCATTACTCCAAATACTAAAAATAGAGTAGGGAAAACTGTCGTGTCAAGTTTACAAACACTTCCCACTTTCAAGTTCACAAATGACACCAAAAGCGCCTTCATCTTAGGAGTGATTGAGAACATGGTGTTCTTTTGCTCAGCCCCACGTCTCCAGCTGCAGTCTCCCCTCTGCTGAGCCTCCATTCTTATTCTGCTATAGTGTTTCCTTCTGAATCAATTCTGTCATTGATGGCATGTAGGTAATTTCTGATTCTAAGCTCTATGGACTTATTAGAAGCTATAAACATTCTTGAGCATGTTTTTTGGTATATTTATATACTCATATCCATTGGGTACTTACCTAGAAGTGGGATTGCTAGACCGTAAGGTGTGTGTTCACCTTTGGTAGCTGCTGCCGAAGAGTTTTCCAAAGTGATCGCATCAGTTTCGGCTGCCATGAGCGGTGCCTATGACTTTCTGTGGCTTTAAATCCTCCCCCACATGTGCTAGTTCCCAATGGAGCCCTTCTGATGGGTGTCAGTGCTCTCTGCTGGTTTCTGCGTGTTTCCCTGTTGACTGATGACATTCAGCACATTGTCATATGTTTTTTTTTTTT
>NW_007728693.1:155028-157732 GCF_000696425.1 Galeopterus variegatus | reverse complement strand
GAGCGCCGCCACGCTCCCAAGCAGCGCACTGTAGCAGTGCGCCACCGGGCCGGCCCCCATTGTCATATGTTTGATGGCCTTTGGCTATTCTCTTTTGCGAGGTCTCTGTTAAGTCTTTAGCCCAATTTCCTATTGGATTGTTTTTTACTATTAATTTGTGTTTAAAAATGTATTCAGGATGTCAATACTTTTTGATATATAAAGATATATATTCACACACACACACACACACACACACACACGTGATCTTCTACTCTGTAGGTTGACTTTTCATTTTATATAGTGTTTTTTATTTTAATTTTAATTATAGTATAGTACGATTTATTATTTTTTCTTTGTTAGTTAGAACTTTTTTTGATCCTATTTAAGAACTCTAAGGATGCAAAAATGTTCCCGTAAAAGCTTTATTTCACCTTAGTCTGCAATTCAACTAGCATTGATTCTTGTGAATGTTGTGAAGTAGGGATATATAATATGCATATTCCAAGTAGATATCCAGTTAACCTACCTTTCCCCTCTGCACTGATATGTCCCTTTTATCCTAAAAATATATTATATATTATACATTTTATATATAATATGTTTATATTTATAATATGTTTTATTGTATATAATATATGACAAATAGTGATACATAATATACTTATTAGATAAGATATATTTATTATATAATTATATATGTGCATGTATTTGTTTTTGTTTTGGGTCTCTCTGTTATGTCCCATTAGTCAATTTCTCTCTTCTTGGCCAATACCAAACTGTCTCATTTACCATTGCTTGTAACAGACCTTGATTTCTGGTAATGTATATCTTTCAGGTTTATTCTCTTTCAAGATAGTCTTGTTTTTTCTAGATCCTTTGCATTTCCATATATTTTAGAATCAGCCTGTCAACTTCATAAAAAATGATCTGCTGGGATTTGATTGGGACTACATTGGATTTATAGATAATTTGGGGAGAAATGACATCTTATATTATTTAGTTTTCAATCCCAAATCATGGAATCTCCCTTAATTTATCATTAATTCTCTAAATAGTGCTGTTAGTTGGAAGATTTTTTGAAGTCTCTCTCTCTCTCTCTCTCTCTCACACACACACACACATGCACACGTGTGCACACACACACAACACTGCCATTACTGACCCCTCATTAATGCCCTTTTTATCCCCTACGGTCCCCATATCAGTCTTTAACGAACAAATGGCCCATTCTCAGAGATGACTCTTCTTCCTTATTAAACAACCCAATAGCCTTTCTAATTTTGGGTTCTTCTAGATCTTGCTATAACTTTTGACACCAGTGCCCCATGCACCCCTCCCTGTGGATTTTGACTTTTCTTAGCAGGGCCTGACTCTCCATTAGGACAAGTGTGCAGTTTTGTATCTTTATTGTTGTTGTTAAGCTCGAGCCTGCAACTCCATACTTTGAATTTCATTCTTGTTCTCATACCTAGCTTTTTTTTTATTAATAGATCTTATTTTATGAGAAGTTATGGATTTACAGAAAAATTGAGTGGAAAGTACAGAGAGTTCTCATATATCTCCTCAACCCTCCCCCCGCCGGTTTCCCCTATTTTTAACGTCTTGCATTGGCATAGTACATTTTTTTACAATTGATGAGCCAATATCGATGCATAATTATTAACTAAAGTTCGTAGTTTGTGTTAGGGTTTACTCTTTATGCTGCACATTTTATGGGACAAATGTGTAACACCATGTATCCACCAGTGTCATACAAAATAGTTTCAATGCCCTAAAAATCCCATGTTCTACCTGTTCAACCCTCCCTTCCCCACTCCACCCACTGAATTTCTGGCAAACACCGATCTTTTACTGTCTCCATAGTTTTTGTCTTTTCCAGAGTGTCGTGCAGGTGGAATCACACAGTAAGTGACCTTTTCTGGATTGGCTTCTCTCACCTGGCAATATGCACCAAAGGTGCCTCTGCGTCTTTTTGTGGGCTGATAACTCATTTCTTCTCATCTCTAACTTGATTTCCATTGTCTGGATGTAACACAGTTTATTTATCCACTCACCTGTTGAAGGACATCTTGGCTGATTTCAAGTTTTGGCAATTATGAATAGAGCTGCTATAAGCCTTAGGTTTAGTTTTTTGTGTGGATGTAAGTTTTCACATCATTTGAGGAAATGCCAGGGATTGCGATTGCTGGGTTTTATAATAAGAGTGTGTTTAATTTGATAAGGAACTGCCAAACTGTCTTCAAAGTGGCTGTTCCATTTTGCATTCTCATCAGCCAGGAGTGACAGTTTCTGTTTTTCCACATCCTTGTCTACACTTGGTATTGTCAGTGTTTTGGATTTTATCCATCGAATAGGTGTGTATAGCATCTCATTGCTGTTTTAATTTTCAATTTCCTAATGACAGGTGATGTTGGGCATCTTTTCGTATGCTACTTTCCATCTGTAAATCTTTGCTCAGGTGTCCATGCAGGCCTTTTGCCCATTTTTGAAAACTGGTTGTTCATCTTCTCATTGTTTAGTTTCAAGAGTTCTATGTACATTTTAGCTGCCAGTCCTTTATCAGATATGTGTTTTGCAAATAGTTTCTGTCTGTGGCTTGCCTTCTCATTCTCTTGACAGTATCTTTCACAGAGCAGAAGCTTTTTAATTTTAATGAAGTTCAGATTTTTGATTTTTTCTTTCATGTGTTTTATTTTCATACCCAGCCTTTCTTTTTGTTTGG
>NW_007728693.1:152444-154402 GCF_000696425.1 Galeopterus variegatus | reverse complement strand
AGATTTTTGATTTTTTCTTTCATGTGTTTTATTTTCATACCCAGCCTTTCTTTTTGTTTGGCTTTGTTTTTCAGCCAGAGAAAACGTGCATCCTTTGCAGTCTTACCTGTTCAGAAATGCCCCTTCCCATCCTTAGGCTGATCATTTCTAGCACCTGCTCTTGGATTTATGAGCTGCGTGACTTCTTGCAAATTCTTGATTCTTGGGCATCAGTGTCTTTGTGAAAAGCTGACACCCTTCCATTTGCTTCATCCTGATTCTGTAATTTATGCTTTTAATTTATGACTCTTTTCTCCCCACCTAGAGCATAATGCTCTTCTCCCAGAAACTTCCTTGCCTCTAGGTGCATTCATGTTTGACCTTTTGTGGTTTCATTGCAAGACTTGCCCCTTGTGGGCACTACCCTCAAGACTGTGGACCATGAGCTGTGCCACTCCAGTATTCTGTCCCATAGGGGTGGGGGGCAGAGAGGCAGACAAGACTAGTCAGGGGCGAGGGGCAGGGGCTGTGGTGGACATGGAGCGAGGAAGGTCAGCTTAGTACGCCTAGCTGCTGGGAAGCAGGGCAAGAGGGAGGATGTTGCTCAATGCCAATGAGGCATGAGGTTAAGAGGAGGCCAAACACCTGGAAGGCAGGGCACTGGGCCAGGCAGAACCGAGCATAAATGAGTTAGGAGGTCTGTCAGAAGTGCAGAATTCAGCTCATCGTGGATGGTGAACAGAAATAGTCCAGCAAACCTGAATCCAAACTGGGTTAGTGGCTGTTCTCGAGCATTTGGCTCGAGTGTGATTGGGCAGGGGAGCTGCATGGGGGAGGACAGCTGAGCTCGGTCTTGACGAGAAAGACCCAACATCCTGGCCAATGAGAGGATGGCCATTGGCAGCTGATCTGATAAGCCAACCTTAAAGTATAAGCTATTCAAAAAAGCGTTAATCCCTGGAAGCAGAAAGAGCTCTTCTGCTGCTGAGCTCTGCACTGGCATGGAGGTTCCCCGGGGGGTGCAGGTAAGCTGAGGCGCTGGATCCTGGAGTGGTAGGTGATGCTCTCTTTGGGGGCCAGAGGTGTCCGTTGGCCCCACGGTGGCACAGCAAATTCATGGTTGTCTGTATGTGCCAAGACATGAGAACGGTTGAGCCGCATCACAGTCAAGGATTGAATAGTTTGTCCTGAACCTATTTTAAGAAAGGTGTGGAGAAGCTTTTAAAGGGCTTGGGCATGAGGGATAACAATCAGCTTTGTATCTCATGAATATTCATGACCAATAAAAGAATAAATAAATAAGGGGAAAAAAGGCAAGTAAAGTAATTCCAATGGGAAATTGGGGGATAAACCTAATGTATTGGAGCTAGAGTCTTAGAGACAGCAGGAATGCTGAACGATGACAGTGCGCACCATGACAGGGGTCTTAGGGTCCCCCATATGACATGCAGGCCACCACCTTCCAATCCCACTCCCATAACAGATGCTGTCAGCAGACAGCAGCACCCTTTCCTGCTGAGCACAGCCAGTCTGAGCGCCCCTCTCCAAGCAGCGCCCCCACAGCCAGGGCATTGACCGCAGTTGCCACAGGGGGCGAGTGCCCCGCTGCCCAGGGCCTCTTGTTCCCCTAACCTTGACTGAGCACAGGAATCATTGAGGGAGCTGTTCAATGCCAGATCTTGGGCTCATCCCCTGGAGATTCTGATTCAGTAGGTCTCGGGTGGGGTTGGCCACATTTACGAATCAATGACCTAAGAGAGATGGGGAAATAAATGCGGGAAGAAGAAAAACGCATCCTACAAGAAACACATGTGCATCTATTTATCGAATACATATCATGCATAAAATATTTTAGAAATTAACATTTTTATGTTTAATACTTAAAAAATAAGGACAGAAAAAAAGTGAAGAACAGGCAAATGAAAATTCTAACTGGGGAGATGGGCAAAAATCAATAGTAAATGGACAGTGCTCCATTC
>NW_007728693.1:146553-151601 GCF_000696425.1 Galeopterus variegatus | reverse complement strand
AATGAAAATTCTAACTGGGGAGATGGGCAAAAATCAATAGTAAATGGACAGTGCTCCATTCCAGATAGTTGGAATCTAACCTGCTTGTGGGTTGGGGACCTCGGACAGCTGACCTTTTGGGGTTCTCTCTACCCGGTCTTTATAACTTGGGAGGGAAAGGCCATTATTTTCTTTGTTCTTGCTGCCTGAGCCAGCTAGGCAGGGGCCTCAAGCTAAGGTTTCTCATCTGGTAAAGGAAGATCATAGTGGTATGTACTTCACGAACGCGCTGTGAGGATGAAATAAGTTAATACGTGCAAAGTGTTTAGAGAGAGACACCCACGAGTAAGAGCCTGATAAGTAGTGCTGCTGCCGATGCGTGTGAAGGTTGTTCTAACTGATCACTTGTCTGCATGCAGACCAGTTCTCCCAGTGATTGAATAATTTATTCGATTGACCTTTAATCCACTGCCTGTTTGTAAAATGTGCTGCGGTTGATGTAGGACATGTGGTTTCAATCCTTAAGGAATTCGACATTCCATTTGGGAAACAATAATGAGATTAGTCAGAAAAGGAGGTGCATAGTTCAGCGGTGGAGTGGGTGGCCCTTTCTCCATGTTCTGGAAAACTATGTGGGGAGTAGGTGGGGTTTGTCGGGGAGCAGGCCAAGTGGGGAAATGGGGAGGGCTGTGTGGTCGGGGGGTAGCCTCAAAAGCTGGGAGAGGGGTACAAGCCTCGTATTAGTTTGCCGGGGCTGCCACAACCAAATACCACAGACTGGGGGTTTAAAAAGCAGACATTTATTCTCTCACAGTTCTGTAGGCCAGAGGTCCAAGATCAAGGTGTTGGCAGGTTGGTTTCTCCTGACCCTCCCTCCTTGGTTGTAGACAGCCGTCTTCTCACTGTGTCCTCACGTGGCCTTTCCTCTGTGTGGGCATCTGTTGTCTCTTTCCTTGTGAGGCCACCAGTCATATTGGATGAAGGCCCCACCCTACTGACCTTGCTTTAAACGAATTACCTCTTTAAAGACCCTAACTCCATATGTGGTCACAGTGTGCGGCACTGGGGCTTAGGATGGCAACATATGAATTTTGTGGGGACACAGTTCAGCCCCTCACAGACCTGACACCCTTGGAGAGACCCCGGGACAGCCGGGGCTGGAGAGGAGTGACGGCCCACGGCAGGGCGGACGTCTGAGCGTGGAGGGTGTCCGGGCAGCCAGGAGCTGCAGGAGGCAGCACTGCTGTGCTGGGGACACACAAAGTCTGCTTCTCCTTGAGCTGGACAGGGGAGCAGAGAGGAGAGGTGGCAGAGGGAAAGGGAGGGGCGAGAGGTCACTCAGCGGGGAGCCGCTGTCTAAAGAAGTGTCTCCGGGGATCTGGCGCAAGGTGGTGCTAACCTTCGGCTCTAAGCTTTCCTCAGGTGCTGAACTTGTAAACATTTCCTTATTGTCCCTCAGTCCCTTGTCTTGCTATCTAATGACCTCCTTTCCCTTTTCTTCAAAACTGGAAGAGGGCAAGGAGGCAAAGGGGTGCTTTTGGAAGCACTGCCGTTGCCACTTGCAGGTCCCATGCCAGCTTGTGGCCCACAACGGGCTCCATGTTGGCCCTGGCTCTGAAATTTGATGCGTCAGAAGCAGACACATTTGTTATGGAAATGGCCTTCCATGTCAGAAGCCATATGGCCTTCCTCTTGTACGTAGAAGTTTGCCCTTCTGTGGCTCGGTGGCCTGGCTCTGGCTTGCTCCTGGTGGCTGGGGTCACGGGTGCAACAGTGAGCAAGAGATGCTGGGGAGGGGAGGGCCGCCCGTCTGCAGGCTGTGGCAGTCGTGCGACAGAAGGGAGCAGGCAGCCTCCCCCCAAGAGCAGAAAGTCCCTTACATGTGCAGCAGGCCCCCTCTTATCACCTGAGGCAGAGTGGCTTTTAGATTGGGAGCCATCAGGCAAGACGCAGCCCAAGTTAAAGCGACTGTTTTGGAATCGTCTCTTCATCATTATGACGCGTCTACCAAGGCGGTTTCCTTTGTAAACACACACAGTGATTCTCTAAATTGCTCTTCGGCAGCTGATGGGGGGCTGTTTACTTGTGCATTTTTACAGCCGTTAAATCACAGCCAGGGCTTTTCAGAGCTCAGCAAACTGTCATTATTAAAAACAAAAGTTATTAGTTCCTGCCAAACAGTAAATCAATGTGAACACTTTGCTGGCTTCGTAAAGAAAGAGCTGTGTGTCCTGGGTCCGGGAGGAGCACAAGTGACCTTACAGAGCAGCCCACAGGGGAGTCCCCGCCACCCCCACCCCCTGGGGCACTCGCATGGGTTTGACAGGTGACCTCCTGCTGGGGTTGCCACCTGTCGAGTCTATAGGTTTTCAAAGTAGGACTCAAATTGAGCGGGCTTCTTTGATGGGACGCATCATGCACATGCACACTGGTCTCCTTTGCAGCTGCCTCCTGAAAAGGGATATTCTGTAAATTCATGGGAAGCTGAAACAGAAAAATAATGGGAGACTAAAGCCCCTCCCCCATGCCCCACTTTCTCTGTAGTCTTCCCCACCCCTAATCCGTAGCTTCCCATCTTGTTCATACCCTTCTTTACTTTTCTGTTAATTTTGATTGACCATCGCTGTCTTAGGGCTTGCACCGTGTGTGTGTGCCCGTCGGCTCTGTGCGGTGACGGGCGGGTGCCAGGTCCATGCGCCGTGCTTGCTTGCTAAAGAAATGAACAGGAACATCTGTCCCCGCATTCCAGCTGACTCCTGGGTTCCCCCACTGTGTGTTCTACAGGTATCCCAGGCCAGTCATGTGAGAGAAGGTGGCAGTGGATCAGTGTGGCACTGGACGGCTGTTGTCCTCTCTGGACCTCAGTCTCCCATCTTTAAACCTGGATGTGGTTTTCCAACCTTTTCCCTTATACATAAAGCCCTTTTTCAAGAGAGTGAAAGCTGGTTGTGTTTTGAGTGGAGTGAGGGTAGTTAGGGATGAGCAGGACGCTGACCCCAGCCAGCTCAGCTCTTCCTTTACAGACCCCATGTTCACTGCCGAGGCCCTTGGGTGTCCCAGGAGTCAGGGCAAAAGCCAGAGTCTCGGTGATTCCTGAGGCCCTTGGCAGTCTTGCACTTACTGGGCCTGTGGGTTTATGTCCTCACCTAATCCACCAGCTTCGGCCTCAGGTCAGTTGCTTGCTCAGACTTCCCTGTGCCCACTCAAGGTGCCCATCCTCACCCAGGCACTGTCCCTCGCAGGCCAAGCATTCTCTGATCTTACAAGACCACACGTATGCAGAAGGGCTCCCTATGGGAGGGGCTGCCACGTTTTGCAATTTCTTCACTCCCAGTCTTCCAGCAGCTGGCCCTTGTTTCTTGTCCCCATTGTCACCCTCTGGCTGGACGACAGAGGCCAATGACCTCACCATTCACTCATTCCGTTGACAGTACAGCCCCTGGAATTCAGGATTTCACTGGGGGGAAAAAGAAAGGAAAGTAAGAGCTAGAATGAGGACAGAATGGTGGTGCCCAAGTGAGTTTACAGGATTTAATTATAATTTATTAAAAATATCAAAATTTATCTCAGCGTTTCTTAGTCTGTTCTATATAAAATAGAACATGGACAGAGAGGTAAATAAATACACCTGCTCAAGCAGCAAACTGAAACATTACATATAAAGTAAATAGTGCCTGACTAGTGCTGATGGGACTATCATCTCTTACAGGGAATAAGCATTTCAGCAAGTATTTATTGACCACTTTGGCTCCTAAAGTGCTGGGACCACAGGAGAATATAAGCATGAACAGCACAAGAGCAGCCCGGCATGCCCCAGCTGCACCCCCAGGCTGCAGAGAGATCCCTTACGTTCTCAGCTTCACAGGCAGTACATGTGCCCTAGTTCTGATGGGACATGAGCGAGGTGTTGCAGGTGGATGGGTTGGGTGAGAGGGGAGCCCACCGGGCACACAGAGAAGCGAGGCACAGAGCTGGTTACCTGAGGATGATGGTCCCTTCTAAAGAGCATCTGTTGGTCAGGGACAGCTGCTGGAGGACAAGGAACTCAGGATGAGCCAGGTCCCAGCTCCCCATCTGTGGCGTACCCTCAGCCTATGTGGGGCCCAGTGTCTCCATCCCTAAAATGGGGATAAGAGGGACTCTGCAGGGTTGCTAGAGCCTTAACAGACTGGATGATTTCTTAGCAAAGTATCCAGTACAGCTGTGATTTGAGCTCTAGTGTTTTAACTTCTACCTGAATCTGGCCCTTGGTTTTTCATTTATGAAGGACCCTAAGAGGGAAGGACATTTGGTTCCCATCATTCTAACCTCCTGGGCCGATCTGATCTATCAGGGGGCATCTCAGTGGGGTCTCAGACCAGCTGGTTTGAGATGGTCAGTTTGTTTAGCAGAGGATCCAGATTTCTTAAAACTCAGGTTAGATGCTCCAGGGGAAAGGGTATGTATGGGCTTTGGAATGAGACAGATCAAGTTGGAGTCCTGGCTCAGAAAGGGGCTGTGTGGCCTTTTGTGAGTTTCTTAGGCTCGCTGAACTTTGATTTCCTCATCTGTGAAAGGGTATAAAGCCTGTTTCTCAGGGAAGTTGCAAGAATTAAATGAACCGAGATATGGAAAACACACAAGCAAACTGTAGGCACCCCACAAATGGGTCTTCCCTTTTGACCTCCCTTAAACCAAGTCTCTCTCTTGTCTCTCTGCTCAGGATCTTCTGCTCTAATGCTCTTTGTGATCCCAAAAGTTTTCACATTCTGAGACTGGATGTGGAAGGCCCACCCTAGGGAAGGAAATGTTGGTAAGAGAAGGTTCAGAGGGAAAGAACGGAGTTAAAGCTAATGAGCCTCTCACCATGTCGCTTGGGCTGTGGGAATTCTCATGGAGAAGGCTCCGTAACCACCCATGGCTCAAAGTTCCTGCAAAGTCTGGCTGCCAACATTTAAGGCAACATTAGGATTTTATGTGAACAGAAAACACCAATCTTAGATCACTATTTTCTCATAATTTATAAGAAAACATCATTTATACTCAAAAGGAATGATTGCTTTTATTAATTTAAAAGCTGGAATGTGGAA
>NW_007728693.1:126092-145629 GCF_000696425.1 Galeopterus variegatus | reverse complement strand
ATTTTGTAAAAAAAACCAAAACAAAAAAACAAACAAAAACACAAGAAAGAAAATGCGACACGTATAGAAAGTAAACTTTCTTGTAGGATACATCCTATTGCATTTTTTCTTTTGAATTATTTGTAGTATTTATATTGAATATTCATTTGGAAATAAGAAACAAACAAAAAAATCCCTACTCTTATGTGACTCTTGGTGGAAATAGACGCTCCATTTGTGAAATAGTCTTGCCAAAAAACTTAAACCTGAGTCTGATTCAAGAAACAACTCCCAGGAAATACAGGGGACAGAGGAGTGTGTTAAGGACTCCACAGGGACATAGTCAAGGAAATCCAAACTGAGGGAAATTCTCCAGGACAAGTTACCGTCTTCTTTGGTAGAGAAATACATTGAAGATAAAGGCAGAAATAGAGATAGAGAGAGAAAGAGGTGAACCTTTGGAATTGAAAGAGACTTAAAAATTAAAAGAAACAGAAATTAAAAGTGACTTAAACATATCAGCCAATTACAACATGAAACTTATTTGCATCTTGATTCAAACTGTAAAAAAATCACATAGTACAAGCGGGGGGGACATTTGGAAAGTTAAACTCGATCTAATGATATTAAGGGATTCCTGCTAATTTTTTTTTTTTAGGGATGATACTATTTAATATGTTTAAAGTCTTTTAAAGTCTTCTTCAAAATATATCCTGAATATCTACAGTTGCAAACATAAGCTCTGGAGGATTTTCTCCAAGATAATGTGGGAGGGAGGGAGGGAGCGAGGTGGGTGGGGCTCAAGGAATCAGGGCCAGCCCTGAGGTCTCCATACCGAAGCTGGGGGTGGGGGTAGGGGGCTTTATGTCACCGCCCTCTTTACTTTTGCAGGAGTTGACATTTTCCATAATGAAAAAGTTTGAAAGAAGCCGCTTTTGTTCTCCTGGAGTGACTCAGACCAGCTCCCCCGACTAGAGGTCTCTGCCCACCTGTCCACGGGGCATCTCTTGCCAATCCTGTGCCACTTGCCTCTACTTCCTGCTTGTTTTTAATTATCTGCAGAATGCCGGGGGCTCCACCCACTGGAACCTGGCCTCGTGGCAAGGTGCTGTGAGGTCTTTCCATTTGGAAAAGATTTCTCTCTAGAGCACCTGGGGACTGGAGCTTTCTGGGGCAGGAGCGCTCTTCCCCTGTGGCCCGGCCACAGCAGTACTGCTACTCACTGTGGCCGGCAGGGCAGGGGCCACCTTGGCAGTTCAGGTATATTACCAGCCAAACCCAAATTATTAGCCTTAATACAATTTTAAAACAATTATTGAGCTAACCGGATGCAAATTAAACAAAATGAACCTATAAATATATGTGTTTTTCAAATTAGTAATTGGATTTTTTGATGATCTTTGGCGTGACATTGATAAGCTGCCTCTCATAACCGTCTAATTAGGCAATATGTAAACTTTGGCATTCGGTTCTGTCCTAGTGGCTTTTTCAAATGATGTTTGTAAAATTTGCAATTTCATATTACAGATTAAAAA
The DNA here is from genome assembly GCF_000696425.1 of Galeopterus variegatus. NCBI lineage: Eukaryota > Metazoa > Chordata > Mammalia > Dermoptera > Cynocephalidae > Galeopterus > Galeopterus variegatus. The sequence goes on along the minus strand of NW_007728693.1, from coordinate 144,115 downwards.
TTAAAAACTGCAGGAGGCTAACATTAAAATGAGAATTCATTTCAGGGAAAGCCCTGTAGACAAAATTCACCCTAATAGAATTGTGCATACGGGGCTGCAAATCACGATGTGTAGTTACACAGGGGAAAGCTTGTCAGAGCCAGTATTGTTGGTCTGTAGTTCTATTCACAGTATTAAACCCATCAGCAAAGCCACTTTGGGGAAAATGTGAACATTATCAAAGAACAGTAAATTAGCAAGAAATTAAAGCATATACCCTTGCATTTCCAAAACAAAAGACCCCTTCATTAAAAACCTTTCATCAGTGGTTTAAAATTCATAGCACTAATTTGCATAACTAAATCAGTTTTCACTGATGAGAGACGACCAAAGTTTTTTCACTAATTTCTTTTTTGAATGAGCCCTCTAGTTTTTTGATTAAAATTTCACACCAGTGGTTGAACAGAATTGAATACATGGCTTAGCCATATTTGCAAGTTTCATCTTTTAAAACACCAGATTAAATGTTGTTTCTGAGGAAGAAAGGCATTGTTCAAATAGCTTTGTTTACCTTAACTACGTATATTTTTCTGTGCTTGAAATTTAGGCCTTGTGTGAAAAAAATTATAATAGGCAGAATCAAGTTGATGGTATTGGGACTTGGCCCTAGTTCTTTCCTTTGGACCTGTAGGCAGGCACTGTGTAAAGTAGCCACTGTGACCTACTAATTAAGGCAAAGTCATCCGCCTGCATACATTAGTAATTCCAATATCTTTCTGAAAATGCAATAATCTTTTAGTGTGATTCTTCTCTTTAGAAAAGGCAGTTTCCCTGGTGAAAAGAAAAGGAGGAAGGCTGGCTGTTTATACCTGGGAGACGGGAGACGGGGGACGGCAGCCAGAGGCGCAGGAGGGAAGTTGAGGATGGGCTTCCTCACGTCCTTAACATGTGCCTGGTGTTGCTACGTTTTCTGACAACTGCGAATGAAACAAAGTGGCGATGATGTGGGCTTGGATGCTGCTCCCGGGACACACCCATCCAGTAGTCTAGAGATTTAATTTGAGTTAAAAACAAACTTGCAGCCTATGTTCAGAGGGAACTAGGATACGATGTCTTCCCACCTTCAGCCAGAGGTGCTCAAAAGTGCACTTTCTGGGGGAAAGTAGTCACATGAGTTTAATGAGTCGTGGGCGATTTTCAGACTTTTAAAAACCTTATGACTGAAAATACCAGTGGCTCACACAAGTGGAGACCGTCCTTGGTTACCTGCATACCTGTGTTCTGGAAGGATCTCGCCTCTCCTGTGGGGAGCAGCACCAGGCCGACTACTCTATCACGGGCAATCTGGATGATTTAAAATTTTTTAACCAGTTGAGCTTTTTGATAGCCAAACCAAGAAACTCAACCATAGACATAAAAACGAGGACCTTGGGAATACATTTTAAGAAAGCGTCTACGATGGATCTCCTTACAGACCTTTTGTCCATTCAGTGTATTTCTGAGAAGCCTCCTGGTTGCCCAGTTCACAATCTGCTTGTATTTCACAGGGTCTTGAACCAAATCCTCTTCATGCTATGGATTAAATATGTGACCGTGTGACACAATTCTTGTCTGGTAATTATATGGACGCATCTGTTAGACTCTTAAGCAGTCGAGTTTATTTAGACCGGGCAAAAGCCAGGTTAATTTTTTTCTCATCTATTTATCAGGCCAGTATACCAACCTCTTAGCCTTAAGTAGCCAAGACCTTACTAGTAGCTGAATCTGAGTACCTTTCAAATTAGGAGATCCTATTTCATGAGACCTTGATTTAAGAAACATCTTTTTCTCCCTTAAGTAGGTCTGTGCTTCTGATTTCATGTCCTTTTCTCTCAAGCAGTCATTTTGATGCACCAATCACTGTGGTTGCACACGCTGGATCCCTGACCCCTGGAAAATGGGTCAGTGAGAGGGGACATTTCCACTGCTCCTGGAGGGATCAATAAAATAGTGGGAGCAGAGGTGGAGGAGAGAGGAAGGGAAGTATCTTGGGCAAACACTGGGCTGTAATTGGGCAGACAGAGGAAAATCAGGATGCAGGGACCATTGATCAAGGGTCTCCCAGGTATGGGGCATACGTTATAGCCCCTGAGATGGACAGAAGATGCATAGGGGTGGCTCAGGCCTCTCCTCCATTGCATGTGGTCTCGACAAGTCTTGGAGCCTCTCTGAGCTCAGAAAACATCCTCCTCCACCTGCCCTTGATAGGGCAGCATGGTCACGACCTGTCCAAAGGATGCAGAGAAAAGGCTTAGAAAACCTCAGTGGTCTAAGCTGAGGTGGGCTTCAGATTGACAAGCCTTGGAGCCTCTCTGAGCTCAGAAAACATCCTCCTCCACCTGCCCTTGATAGGGCAGCATGGTCACGACCTGTTCAAAGGATGCAGAGAAAAGGCTTAGAAAACCTCAGTGGTCTAAGCTGAGGTGGGCTTCAGATGAAGAGAAATCAAAGAAGATTGTCCTGAACACCAGTGCCTGTGTCTACCATGCAGGACTGCAAGTATTTACTGCTTTCCTGCTCTTCTTTTTGTTCTGGTCCTAACTTCCTAACCTCTGTGACATTTCTGAGGGTGCTTCTTCTATAACAGCTTATGAATTGAAGAACAGCCAAAACTCTTTTTTTGATATGTGCAGGGTATTAAATAGAATTTTTTTCATAGAATGTAGGATAAAGAGGGCTGTGAGGGAAAGAAAAGGCAGAGCTGGGGGAGGAAAACATCTAAAATGTGACTGCAGAGGCATGATGAGAGTTTGGATGGTCAACCTGAAGTGGCCGTCAGAAGGGAGCCTGCTGGCCCTGCGTGAAGGTGGTCTGGAGTAAGATCGCTCAGTCCCCTTAAAGACAGATCACTGGTGCCCCCTTACAAAAGTCACTTGCTTTTGGAATCAAAGTTTTAGAGCAAAGTTGGCCACCAAGTGCAACTTCTCCTACTGAGCCCTGTTATTTTGTGCTGAAGTCCAGTTTCATTTTAGACGAGGGTCCTGGCCCAGCCAGTGGCCTGAATCCACACTCGTGTTGATTTTCCAGATCTCAGGGAATCTTTAGATCACAACACCATTGATGCTTGACGCTTCTAATCTCTGACACCCTGCCAGCTCAGGAAAGATTTCATAATTAAAAATGTAAAAATGTTAATTACCTGAAGATACTTCCTGATGGGTAGCACTGATCAGGAGGGAAATTGATGGTATTAAAACAGGGAAAATTATTAGATTAAGCAATATTCATGGGAAATGTATCTCATAAGAGCTCTGTGTGTGGTCGTGCGTGTTTGGGTTGTTTCCTGCATTATGTTTTGTGGGTAAAATAGAAAGTACTGAACCTAGAGAATCTGGTGAAATGAGTTGATCAGAAAGAAGGGCGTGTCTTCCTGGTCAGCAAAATATTTGGAGATGCGGGAATGGTGCAGAGAGTAGAAGAAAGAAGAGACTGTACAGCTTCCATATGCTTGTGTCCATGGGAGAGAGGCGTCAACTGGTCTAGTTTGGAAAAGAGATTTTCTGAGGATCTGAGCTGGGATTGCTTGGGGGATGGATTGAGCTGTGCCCAGGCAGAGTACGTGAGTGTCTGTGCCTGAGGGGGCCTCGGGCCCACACCGGGAGGTTGTTTCTCCAGCACCTTGAAGGTACATCACCTGCCTGTTGGGTGCCTGGCTGGCTGGCAAACTTCTGTAAAGGGCCAGAGAGTAAGTAATTTAGGTATTTGCAGGGCCCTGCCTCCTGTTGCAACTACTCAGCTCTGTTGCAACTACTCAGCTCTGCCATTGTAGCTCGAGAGTGGCCATACACAGCTCACACACAAATGGGAATGTCTGTGTTCCAATCAAACTTTATTTATGAGCACTGAAGTTTGAATTTAATACAATTTTTATGTGCGATGAAATTTTCTTCAACTGTTCGAAATATAAAATCTATTCTTAGCTCGTGGGTGACATTGGGTCTGCAGACTGTAGTTTGCAAGCCCCTGCTGTGTGGGTATATCTTAGAATCTTCATTAGCGAATGTCCTGCTTATCCACTTTCATTTATTTTAAATTCTAGAACTTGAACTTGCTGTATTCTTTGGACAAAACTATTACCGTTAATGAGAACGTAAGAACTGAGAGGTTTTAGTGGGTCACAGGTTGAACAATCCAACATAATAATTCAAGTTGAAATCAAGTTGAATAATAATTTAAGTCTTTTTTGAAATTCTGGAAAATTATCTGATTGTTATTATCCATTGTTTAGATAAGATCTTACCCAGAACATTCATTGATTCATATATTCATTCATTGGACAAATATTAGCGGAATATCTCACTGCGTAGCAGACAGTGTGTCAGGCACTTGCCCTCATGGGGTTTACAGTCTAACAGGGGAGGCCGACATTAAACAGATATATGTACTGAAATGCCTGTGTCACTACAGATCTGTTCACTGCTATTCAGCAGTGCCACACCCATATCTCCCTTATCTTTCAGGGTGCCCAACTTCCAGCTCCCAGCACCTGCCTCTCTGTGCCTGATGGCTCTTCCTTTCCTCCATGGGAAGCCCGCCTGGCTGCAGCAGGTATGGCAGACCCAGAGCACCTGGAATGAAGGCCCCNAGTTTATTTAGACCGGGCAAAAGCCAGGTTAATTTTTTTCTCATCTATTTATCAGGCCAGTATACCAACCTCTTAGCCTTAAGTAGCCAAGACCTTACTAGTAGCTGAATCTGAGTACCTTTCAAATTAGGAGATCCTATTTCATGAGACCTTGATTTAAGAAACATCTTTTTCTCCCTTAAGTAGGTCTGTGCTTCTGATTTCATGTCCTTTTCTCTCAAGCAGTCATTTTGATGCACCAATCACTGTGGTTGCACACGCTGGATCCCTGACCCCTGGAAAATGGGTCAGTGAGAGGGGACATTTCCACTGCTCCTGGAGGGATCAATAAAATAGTGGGAGCAGAGGTGGAGGAGAGAGGAAGGGAAGTATCTTGGGCAAACACTGGGCTGTAATTGGGCAGACAGAGGAAAATCAGGATGCAGGGACCATTGATCAAGGGTCTCCCAGGTATGGGGCATATGTTATAGCCCCTGAGATGGACAGAAGATGCATAGGGGTGGCTCAGGCCTCTCCTCCATTGCATGTGGTCTCGACAAGTCTTGGAGCCTCTCTGAGCTCAGAAAACATCCTCCTCCACCTGCCCTTGATAGGGCAGCATGGTCACGACCTGTCCAAAGGATGCAGAGAAAAGGCTTAGAAAACCTCAGTGGTCTAAGCTGAGGTGGGCTTCAGATGAAGAGAAATCAAAGAAGATTGTCCTGAACACCAGTGCCTGTGTCTACCATGCAGGACTGCAAGTATTTACTGCTTTCCTGCTCTTCTTTTTGTTCTGGTCCTAACTTCCTAACCTCTGTGACATTTCTGAGGGTGCTTCTTCTATAACAGCTTATGAATTGAAGAACAGCCAAAACTCTTTTTTTGATATGTGCAGGGTATTAAATAGAATTTTTTTCATAGAATGTAGGATAAAGAGGGCTGTGAGGGAAAGAAAAGGCAGAGCTGGGGGAGGAAAACATCTAAAATGTGACTGCAGAGGCATGATGAGAGTTTGGATGGTCAACCTGAAGTGGCCATCAGAAGGGAGCCTGCTGGCCCTGCGTGAAGGTGGTCTGGAGTAAGATCGCTCAGTCCCCTTAAAGACAGATCACTGGTGCCCCCTTACAAAAGTCACTTGCTTTTGGAATCAAAGTTTTAGAGCAAAGTTGGCCACCAAGTGCAACTTCTCCTACTGAGCCCTGTTATTTTGTGCTGAAGTCCAGTTTCATTTTAGACGAGGGTCCTGGCCCAGCCAGTGGCCTGAATCCACACTCGTGTTGATTTTCCAGATCTCAGGGAATCTTTAGATCACAACACCATTGATGCTTGACGCTTCTAATCTCTGACACCCTGCCAGCTCAGGAAAGATTTCATAATTAAAAATGTAAAAATGTTAATTACCTGAAGATACTTCCTGATGGGTAGCACTGATCAGGAGGGAAATTGATGGTATTAAAACAGGGAAAATTATTAGATTAAGCAATATTCATGGGAAATGTATCTCATAAGAGCTCTGTGTGTGGTCGTGCGTGTTTGGGTTGTTTCCTGCATTATGTTTTGTGGGTAAAATAGAAAGTACTGAACCTAGAGAATCTGGTGAAATGAGTTGATCAGAAAGAAGGGCGTGTCTTCCTGGTCAGCAAAATATTTGGAGATGCGGGAATGGTGCAGAGAGTAGAAGAAAGAAGAGACTGTACAGCTTCCATATGCTTGTGTCCATGGGAGAGAGGCGTCAACTGGTCTAGTTTGGAAAAGAGATTTTCTGAGGATCTGAGCTGGGATTGCTTGGGGGATGGATTGAGCTGTGCCCAGGCAGAGTACGTGAGTGTCTGTGCCTGAGGGGGCCTCGGGCCCACACCGGGAGGTTGTTTCTCCAGCACCTTGAAGGTACATCACCTGCCTGTTGGGTGCCTGGCTGGCTGGCAAACTTCTGTAAAGGGCCAGAGAGTAAGTAATTTAGGTATTTGCAGGGCCCTGCCTCCTGTTGCAACTACTCAGCTCTGTTGCAACTACTCAGCTCTGCCATTGTAGCTCGAGAGTGGCCATACACAGCTCACACACAAATGGGAATGTCTGTGTTCCAATCAAACTTTATTTATGAGCACTGAAGTTTGAATTTAATACAATTTTTATGTGCGATGAAATTTTCTTCAACTGTTCGAAATATAAAATCTATTCTTAGCTCGTGGGTGACATTGGGTCTGCAGACTGTAGTTTGCAAGCCCCTGCTGTGTGGGTATATCTTAGAATCTTCATTAGCGAATGTCCTGCTTATCCACTTTCATTTATTTTAAATTCTAGAACTTGAACTTGCTGTATTCTTTGGACAAAACTATTACCGTTAATGAGAACGTAAGAACTGAGAGGTTTTAGTGGGTCACAGGTTGAACAATCCAACATAATAATTCAAGTTGAAATCAAGTTGAATAATAATTTAAGTCTTTTTTGAAATTCTGGAAAATTATCTGATTGTTATTATCCATTGTTTAGATAAGATCTTACCCAGAACATTCATTGATTCATATATTCATTCATTGGACAAATATTAGCGGAATATCTCACTGCGTAGCAGACAGTGTGTCAGGCACTTGCCCTCATGGGGTTTACAGTCTAACAGGGGAGGCCGACATTAAACAGATATATGTACTGAAATGCCTGTGTCACTACAGATCTGTTCACTGCTATTCAGCAGTGCCACACCCATATCTCCCTTATCTTTCAGGGTGCCCAACTTCCAGCTCCCAGCACCTGCCTCTCTGTGCCTGATGGCTCTTCCTTTCCTCCATGGGAAGCCCGCCTGGCTGCAGCAGGTATGGCAGACCCAGAGCACCTGGAATGAAGGCCCCCACCCCATCTCGACCAAGGACTTTAGGAGCAGATGTATAAACACCCCAGCTCCCTTGCCCATGAGGGGAACATATCGAGGCATCTGGTCTGCACATTTCCTAGCGTTTCCCCATGGGATCAACCTCTTATCACCTGTGTTGAGTGCTGGCTTGAAAACAAAGACATGCAGAGCGCTGTTACCACTCATGATTAGTTGGTTGGATTAGAGAATCAATGTTTAAACTGAGAGCTGGCAGATGAAGTGGGGTCTAGCCAGGCAGGGAGGGAGCAGGAGTGTGCATGTGTGTGGGAAAGAGCTGGGGTGTCTGACCGCACTCCCCCCCGCCCCCAAGGATGTGCAAGCGGTGTGCCTGGGCAGGGGTACTGAGGCATCTACTCTCAGGAGGCTGGAGGTCAATTGTGGCCAGATGCCTGGAGAGATCATTTCTGGATTGTCTAGATCTTTGTATTTTCATTTTACCTGCTGATTTCCTCATCTTGCCCTTACAACTACCCTGCGAGGGTCGGGAGGGGAAATATTCTCTATATGTAGAGTGAATTGCAGAAGGTGGGAAGTTAAAGAAGCTACCAGCCTCTTGGTTCTTAGATCCCTGGTGTTTCCTCCTCTGTGGTGCTGGTGTTACTTGTCATCCCCCAAACCAGGGAAACCTGTCTGCTGTGCAGAAGATTCAGGGCACTTAGACGAACACAAGAGTCAGGATCAGCCGGAATCCTACCACCTGGCGACACAGACTGGTGATACTCCGTGTGCAGCCTTCCATACCTGTTCTGCATTGACAGCCCCTTTTGCACCCCCCTGAACAGACACACACAGTGGCACATATATGTGTTTTTTGAAAATGGGATCCAATGAGATGCTACTCTTTTGGTATCTTTTGACTAATGCCCTTGTATATTGTGAAACAATTTCTGTGTTAACGGTTACACATCTACATAATAATTTCAGATGTGTGAACTGTATTCCATGGTGTGGTATCCTAGGATGTGTCTGTGAAGGTTTTTCACTATAATAAACAGGGCTGCTAAGAATGTCCATGTTGAGTTGGGTGCACGCATCCACCTGTCACAGGCTCCGTCATGTGTCACAGGCTCTGCATGGCTGTGTGTACACTCATTATCCTTCTAGCTTATTCCCTCCCACCAGCTGTGCTTGAGAGTGCTTCTTTCCCCATGGTTGCCAGCCCCAGGTAGCATCCATCTCTTTGATCATTAATAACTCACAGGAATAGCTGACACTTTCTGAGTGCTTGTGGCTTGCCTGCCTCTGAGTTGGGTGCTTTTTGTGTGTTGATTCATTCAGTTTATGGTGGCAGGCAGGATAACGTCCTCCTGAAGACATCCTCATCCTAATGCCCGAGATTGCAAATATGTTACCTTACACAGGAAAAGGGACTTTCCAGGTGTGATTAAGTCAAAGATCTTGAGAGAGGAAAATTATCTTGAATCATCTGGTGTAATCACAAGGGCCCTTCAAAGATGGAAGCAGAGAGATTGCAGGATGCTTTGTTGCTGGCTTTGAAGACAGAGGAAAGGCTGGAAATCCAGGCCCTTCTAGAAGCTGCAAAAGACAAGGAAACAGATTCTCCCCTAGAGCCTCCAGAAGAAAGATAGCCCTGCTGACACCTTGGTTAGAACCCAGGAAGACTGATTTCAAACTTCTGATGTCCAGAACTGTGAAACTATAAATCTGTGTGGTTGTAAGCTTTGAAGTTTGTGGTAACTTGTTACAGCAGCAAGAGGAAACTAATACATTCACATGTGACCCTCTGGTGTGAATTGTTTTTATCCCAATTTATAGAGGAAACTGAGGTTTTCTTGGTGAGGTTAAGTCACGAAGCTAAATTAAGATAATGAGATGCTTTGTAATTTGCAACGTATTTAACAAGAGGCAAAGCTGGATTGGGATCCGGATGTGTGTATCTGAAGTCTGTTATCCTATAGACTTTACTCGGTTTCCTGTTACCAGTTTGAGAGATCAAAAAAAGGCATGTCATCTTCAGTTTTGTCTTTTCATATGTCTGTTGGACATTGGAACTTTTCGTGGTTCATTTTCTACTCATGCCCATTCTCATTGATTTGTATGGGCTCTTTATATTTTGAGAATAAAACCATTGCTTGTCAGCCTTGTTATGAACATTTTTCTATTTTTGTCTTTTACCTTTTTTTAAGTGTGTTTTCCTATACAAGGTTTTTTTTTTTTCTTTTTGTAATTTCTTACTATTTTATAGAAAATTCTATGCATCTTTTCCCTTATGGTTCCGGTGTTGGCATTATGGTTAAAAAGACATTCTCCACTCCAAGATTATAAAAATATTTAACCCATGTTTTCTTTTAACAAGTTAAGGATTTATTTTTTATATCTTTAACTCCTGTGGAATTTATTTGGGTATAGAGTAATAGCTAGGGATCTAAATTAAGTTTTTCCTTTTCTTTTTTTGAATTCCTACAAGTTCTTGGATCTGTCCATATTCTCTATACTGTTATTTACTGCTCTGTCTTTTTCTGCATTAGTATGCATGGTCTTAATTATTGTCACTTGATAATATTCTCTAATATACAGCAAGGCCAGGGGTAAGGCTGGGGTGACCTGATATGCTGTTCCTATCACCTTATTTTATATTTTCAGTTTATAAATAGCTTGCATTTATGTCTCCTTCTATTGTGCTTTGTTGTTTAATTTTAATACATATATTTTATCTCGTGTTTTTCTTTTCCTGTTTTCATTTTTGCCATGAAATTCCCTTTGTTAATATTTTTAAAAGTTTCTGACAATTTAGAGACTGCGTGTGTTCATTTTCTATGCATCTAGTAAACTGCTATATTTTATGTATATATATATATTTTTTCACAAAATTAAAATAACTTCATTGGTTTGGTTATTTGATAATTATGAAATTAATACATGGTTATTAAAATTATCAGATGATATCTGAAAATATAAAGAAGTGAAAATCACCTAACATCTTATCACCCAGAGATGACTACTGGTAACAGTTTGTGGTATAATTTACAGATGTTCTGGATGTCTACCTTGGTAACTCTCTTATGCTGTTTGGTTATGTTTTTTGTTTGTTAAATAAATATCCTAGGTGTTTGCCAATGGAAATAAATGAAACTGTATATTTTCATTCTTAATGACCACATAATATTCGACTATATTTATCTATACTCCTATTTTAGGATATTTAGTTTCTTCCCGTTATTTTTATGAGCATTGCTGCAACAGACATCCTGATTTGATTAGTTCTTTACTGCATGTTTCCAGTTGTTTTTTCAAAGGTGTTGAGATTGTACACGTCTGTGTCAAATGTTGCTAAATGACCATCTCGAGAGGCTGTGCCATTTTGTATTTCTATCAGCAATATGGAAGCATCTCTTTTCTCCTATACCCCAATCAATATGGGCTTTATTAGTTTGTTTGATCTTTGTCAATTTGGTGAAAATGGTACCTCATTATTTTAATTTATCTGTAGTTAATTATTAGCAAGGTTGAACATCTTTTAGTATAGCTGTCACCCACTTGTATGTATTTTACATTTTGATCTGTATTTTTCAATCAGGGAAAGAATAAAATCGTGTGAATTAATGTCCTCTGTGAACGGGATGAGGATAAGGTAGTGCTTTTACATCTAGTATCCTACTCTGACTGGTGTGGGGAGTGGGGCCGACATAATGAACCTGCTCCCCAGCTCCCTCGGAGTTCAGCGGAGCTCTGCACCCGATCAGCCGAGCCTTCTTCTCAATGGTGACTTGACCCTGGATGGTCTTCCTGGTTCTGATTTGGCACTTTGTGGAGGTGATGCTTTTAGTGTCATTTACTTAGCTCCACCTGGAGCTGAAAATGGCTCCATGTGACTTGTTGGCCCAAATCCAGGACCCACGCTCCAGCTAGGATTGCCCAAAGCAAAACTCCAATTACTGCAAGAAGAGAGAATTAGGCAACACGTACTTGTCTAACTTCAAGTAACTGGCTCAGCCAATCCATGACTAGAACCTAGGTTTTTTTTTTTTTCCCCTTTCTCCTATGTTACAGTGTCTCACCTTGGAATTATCCACTTGCATAGACTACTCATTATTGCTAAAACGATGGCTCAAAGTCCATGTCCTGAGCCTCATGCTCTCCTTCGCTTCATCCATCCATCCATCCACTCACTCACTCACTCACTCTCTCACTACATCTTTATTGTTCTAGCACTGGCTTTGATTCCAACCGTCTTATTATCCTGTTCAAGATGCCCTCTGGACCTCAGTTTCTCCATCTGTAGAGTGCAAGTGAATTTAAGAAGACCATACCTACCTGATGGAGTTTTTTGAAAATCAGATGGTGCAGATGAGGTGACACAGTGCCCAGCACATGTAAGATGAAAGTCGGCTTTTATTTGAAAAGAATTATTTTGGCTTCTAAGTGGAAGGTCATGGCTATCCCCCTGCAGTTCTCCCTTAGGGCCTATGGCCTCCGCCTGCCTTCTCCTGCAGGAACCAAACCCCTTTGAATGTGGTAGAAGGTGAAACTGCCTCCTGATGAGGAGGGTCACACCCAGTGGTCCCCATCAGTCCCCCAGCTATAATGTTTTTCAGTTCTGTGATATCTGGTCTCTGGTCTTGGTTGGTGCTATTGGGGCTTCCAGCATTCAAGTTCTGGTTTGCAAGACTCAGTAAACCTCTTTTGGGTAAATGTGGACTACAGCCTGTTTTCTTTTTTGTTGCACACAAAAAAGTCAGGGGAGCTGAGCAGCCGTATTTAATTTTTAAAGTAGTTATAGGACTTTCCCCTCTCTTTCTGTTCTTCTCAGGCTCACTTCTTGCCCTTGTGTCCCAGGTGTCCACCCACCTGAAAATCAAAAAATGAGCTCCCTGAAATTCTGGGAGATCTGCCCTGAATGAAGACCTGCAGAAATGCCAGGGTATCTAGGGTTTTGGAATAAACTTTCTTCTGCCTACGACAGATCTGCATCTAATCAAAACGTTTAATTAAAAAAAAAAAAAAAAACCTCAGGTACTTAATTTGATTTGCTTATTTGCATAATATTGGAGGACAAAAGAAATCAGCTCCACAGCCTGCATTTCTGCTGCAGGCTGAGGGATGCCCCTTGTGGTCGGCCCCCATATCTGGGGCCGGCCTTGGGGAGGCAACCGACTTGCTCGTATCAGCGCAGTTCAACTGTTCCAGGGGGGTGGAGTGGCTGCTGCATGTGTGGGAAGATTCTGGAAATGTCTTTTAGGAAAAAGCCTTTTGTCCCACGTTTCAGCTGCTGGTTTAAAATGCCCGGTTCTCTGAAGATGGGCTCTTTCTGCCTATATTGTACCTGTGGTACAAGTGAAATTCATTATCAGAAACTTTAAGGACAAGCTTGATGAGGGAGAAGGCACTGGATTTTTGCCAGCCTTGAGTGACATTTGCTGCTTATGTTGGTCTATTTAGCTCCTCTCACTGGAGTGCCTTGTAAGCCTCTAGGGACAAAAGTTCACACCAAATTTGTCCTAAAGACCAATTACCAAACGCGGAGGGGATGGAAAGTTCCACGTAAACATTACTGACATTAAGCGCCCCTGCTAAGTTGTCCAGGGGACCTGCCTGAGCAGAGATGGCTGGTCACAGGTCAGCACAGGCAGGCGATGTGCTCCTGGGCCAGCAGGGGGAGGCCCAGAGTCTTGAGGAGAGCCAGGCAGATTTCAGCCAAGAACAGAGAAAGGGAGACTCAGGAAACCTTATCTCCCCAAAAGGCAGCTTTAAGAACCTGAAAAGCTATTTACATTACACATTAAATGCTATTCAGAAAATGACGTAAAATCAGGCTATTAGAACTTTGAACAAATGTTTGTGTCCATTTTATTATTAAAAAATTGTACTGGATAAGAGTATTTTCCCCCTCAAATGGCCTAAGCAATAGCTTAAAAGAGCTCCATTTCACGTCTTTTAATTTTGAATTATTCTCTTATCTGTAATAAAGCACCAGCCAAGCACAGAATTAGTATTCTGGAAGAAAGGGCTTAATGAGCTAAAACATTTCTATCTGGGGTAGGAAGAGCATCTTATCTTGCTTAAGCGTTTCAGAAGAAATTTGTAGGTAAAAAGACAGAATATTTGGTACCACTAAATGGAAAAAGAATATGTTGGTCTCCTTTCTTTTCCCGTGGGCATCATAAGCCATTTCTGATGGTAACACCTAACTGTACGGTACATTCAATGTAAAGTATTTAGTACAGAACTTGGGCTCTTCATTTCAGACATGCTGGGTTCTTTTATTAACAAGAGTTAAGCATAAACGTAGCCTTCTTTCCCCCGTTACATTTCTGGCATCAGATACTCCATAATATATCATCATTTGCAGCAGGCGACTCTGGAAATAGCTGACTATTAGCAACTTAATTACCCTTGAATATACAATGCACACTTGTGTAGACTATTCATGAAGAGGACTGCCAACAGACAGTGAAATTAGAAAAAATGGCCTCTTGGGTTATGTCTGTGTTGAAGTTTTAAAGAAGGAGTAAAAGAAGATGTGGCTATAAGATGTGGAAGTTTTAGAGGAGTTTAATAACTGTCACTCCATTTAAGGCACCTAATTAATAGGATTCTCGCTATGTGTTAAAGGCCAGTCAATATCTAGCATATGGATAAACAGGTACTCTGAGTATCATCCAAGTTTCTATTAGTTCATTGATTTTTTGAATTATAGATATAGATCTTTAAATATGCATTTGATAGTAATGGTTTTATAATAAAGCATTTTATTATGTGTGTGTTATAAAGTCCTGAGACTTTAACTATAATTCTATAACTGGGATTAATGTCAGTACATGCAGCAAGACCTCAGTTGTAGGGCTGTTGGATTTTAAAACTCTCAAGTATCCAGAAAATACAAGTCTAGAATTTGAACAGCCAGATATGTAAGGTTCAGTTTACGTAGGGATATCTTGGCTACAATGGCAGTATCTCTAGAGATGCAAATGGCAACATTTACATTTGGGCAAACTACAAAAAGACAAAGTTAACCCAGAATTTAGTTAACTTAGATCGGTATGCAGATTTTTACATTAAATGAGTTATTGAGATTAATGTTGTACCCAGGCTTTTAAATGGTATTTATTTGTCTTGAATTGCTGTGAATGTTAACATACGAGAACATTTTGAATTCTGATCAGTATCAAAGGGCAGGCAAAAATGATAATGTAAAGGAAGAACTTATTGAGCAAGGAGGCAATTGAGCTGGAGATGGTTTCAATAGTTGACATTATTGTTCATTTTGTAGAAAGAAGTCCTTGTTATACTTCAATTAAAAAACATTTTTTTCAGATTAACATACAATAAAAGTGACTTCTTGTGTGTGTATAGTTCTATGAGTTTTAACACATTGTGCAGGTTCACGTAACCGTGCCCACACTCAGGATTCAGACTAACCCCATTACCCCAAAACACTGCTTCCTGCCATCCCGTCCTTCCTCTCCCCCACCTAACCCCAGCAGCCCCTGATGTTCTCTGTCACTGTAGTTTTGTCTTTTGAAAAATGACAAGTAAATGGAATCAAGCAGTATGGAACTTTTTGAGACTGGCTTTTTTCACTTAGCACAGCGCCTCTGAGTTTCATTCTCGATGTATGCACACCAGTAATTTGTCCCTTTTTATTTCTGGTTAGTCATCCATCGTGAAGGCACTGTGATTTGTTATCCATCCATCAGCTGAAGGACTCTGGGGTTATTTCCAGTGTTTGCTGGTTACGAATACACCTGCTGTAAACATTTGTATGCAGACTTTTGTGTGAATATACATTTTAGTTTCTTTAGAGCAAATACTTAGGAGTGGGATTGCTGGGTCATCTGTGAATATTAAACGTATGTGTAAGTTTGTAAGAAACTTCCAAACTGTTTTCCAGTGTGGCTGTGCCATTTTGCACTCCAGCAGCAATGCGGGAGAGTTCTAGTTACTCTGCGTGCTTGTCAGTAATCTTTCATTTCTGCCATTCTAACAGGGATGTAGTGGTAACTCATTGGGTTTTAATTTACATTTCCCAAATGGCTAATAATGTTGAACATCTTTTTGCATGCTTATTTGCCATTCACATATGTTCTTAAGTAAAGTATCTGTTCAAGTCTCTTGCCCATTCCAGCAGCAATGCGGGAGAGTTCTAGTTACTCTGCGTGCTTGTCAGTAATCTTTCATTTCAGCCATTCTAACAGGGATGTAGTGGTAACTCATTGGGTTTTAATTTACATTTCCCAAATGGCTAATAATGTTGAACATCTTTTCGCATGCTTATTTGCCATTCACATATGTTCTTAAGTAAAGTATCTGTTCAAGTCTCTTGCCCATTTTTTAATTGAGTTGTGTGTTTTCTTGCTGTTGAAACTTCTTTACGTGTTCTGGATCCAAGTCCTTTGTTGGGTATGTGATTTGTAAATATTTTCTCGCAGTCTATAGTTTATATCTTAATTCTCTTAAAAGTGTCTTTCACATATCAAAAGTTTTTAATTTTGACAGAGTCCAATTTATCAATTTTTTCATTTATGGATTGAGCTATTGGTATTACGTCTAAAATCTCTTTGCCTAACCCCAGTTATCAAGGTTTTCTCTTATGTTTTATTCTAAAGTTCTCAGAGTTTTATATTTTACATTTGGATCTATGTTCCATTTTGAGTTATGATGTATATAAGACATGGGGTTTCAGAAGATTTTCTTTCTTTCTTTCTTTTTTGGCCTATGGCAGTCCAACATAATTTGTTCCAACACCATTTGCTGAAAAAGTTGTCCTTCCACTGAATTGCCATAACACCTTTGTCAAAAATTAATTGGTCATGCTTGGTGGTCTATTTTTGGGCTCAATACTGTTTCATTGATCAATTTGTCTATCTCTTTACTGCTACCATACTGTCTTGGTTGCTATAGTTTTATAGTATGTCTTAAAATTGGGTACTATTCTTCCTCTGATTTTATGCTTCATTTTCAATATTATTTTTGTATTTTAGTTTCTTTCCCTTTCCACAGGTGTTTTAGAATTAGTTTGTCTATATCTTTTACAATTCCTGCTAAGATATTGATTAAAATTGTATTAAATTTAGAGATCATTTTTAGGGAGAATTGGTGTCTTTACTGTACTAAGTCTTCCAATCCATGACTATGTTATATGACTCCATTTATTTGGGTCATTTTTTATTACAGCCATCAGCATTTCATGCTCTTCAGATTTGTGTACAGATGCTGTACTGTTTTATTAGATACATATTTAAGTATTTCATTTTGGAGGGAGCTATTCTAAATGTTTATTTTATTTTATTTTTTATTTTCCTTTTTGTCTTTTTTTTTACTGACCGGTAACGGGATCGCAACCCTCAGTGTTGCGCCCGCACCACGCTCAGCAAGTGAGCGGCAACCGGTCTCCACATGGGATCTGAATCCTCGGCGGGAGCACCGCCGCGCTCCCAAGCGGCACACTCTCCAGTGCGCCACTGGGCCGGTCCCTAAATGTTTATTTTTAAGTTTTGACTTTTTAATTGTGCATTGCTACTATACAGAAATACAATGATTTGTGTGTGTGTGTGTGTGTGTGTGTGTGTGTGTGTGTGTGTTGACCTTGTATCCTGACACCTTGCTAATCTTACTGATTAGTTTTAGGAGTTTTGGGTATATGTGTACATATGTGTGTGATCCTTGGGACTTTCTATGTAGCCTATGAATAAGTACATTTTTATTTCTTCCATTCCAATCTGTATACCTTTTGTATTAGCTTTCTTGGGTTACTATAATAAAATACTGCAGATGGTGGCTTAAACAGAAATTGAGTTTCTCATGATTCTAGAGACTGAAAAGTCCAAGATTAATATGTCAGCAGGGTTGGTGTCTGGCAAGGGCTCTCTCCTTGGGTTGCCATTTTCTCTGGAATCTTTTATAATAAGGGCAATAATCCTATTGGATCAGGGCCCCAACCTTATAACCTCATTTAACTTTAATTACTTTCTTAGAGGCCTGATCTACAAATATGGTCACATTAGGGGTTAAGGCTTTAACATATGAATTTTGGGGGAACACAGACATTCAGTCCATAGTACTTTTATTTCATTTTCTTGCCTTATTGCATTGGCTAGGACTTCTAGTACAATATTGAAGAGGAGTGATGAGAGTAGACATTTTGTCTGTTCATGATCTTAGGGGTGATATTTTGTCTTTAATCATTAAGTAATGTTTGATGAAGGTATTTTGTAGATGCCATTTATTAGGTTGAAGAAGTTCCTTCTACTTCTAGTTTTCTGAGAGTTTTTAAAAAAAATTGTAAGGGCCGGCCCAGTGGCGCACTGGATAGTGCGCCGCTTGGAAAACGCGGTGGCGCTCCCGCCCGAGGGTTCAGATCCCACATACAGACCGGTTCCCGCTCACTGGCTGAGCGAGGCGTGGGAGCAACACCAAGGGTTGCGGTCCCGTTGCTGGTCCCGGTCCGGTGCGGGGGCAACACTGAGGGTTGCGATCCATTGCCGGACACGGAAAAAGACAAAAAAAAAAAAAAAAAAAAAAATTGAAAATGACTGTTGAATTATATCAAATGCCTTTTTTTTTTTGCATATTAAGAGCATAAAGAATGACCACATGATTATATCAATTTAG
>NW_007728693.1:122600-125227 GCF_000696425.1 Galeopterus variegatus | reverse complement strand
GGTGGCGCTCCCGCCCGAGGGTTCGGATACCACATACAGACCGGTTCCCGCTCACTGGCTGAGCGAGGCGCGGGAGCAACACCGAGGGTTGCGGTCCCGTTGCCGGTCCCGGTCCGGTGCGGGGGCAACACTGAGGGTTGCGATCCATTGCCGGACACGGAAAAAGACAAAAAAAAAAAAAGAAAATTGTAAATGAATGTTGAATTATATCAAATGCCTTTTTTTTTTGCATATTAAGAGCATAAAGAATGACCACATGATTATATGAATTTAGAGCATATTAAGAGCATAAAGAATGACCATATGATTATACGATATTCTATATTGATTGGCTTTCAAATATTGGACCAGTCTTGCATTATCAGCATAAATTTCACTTGGTCATGCTGTATTACTTATTTTACGTATTGCTGGATTTTATTTGATAATATTTTGTTGAGGATTTTTACATTGCTGTTCATGCTGGATATTAGTTTGTAGTTTTCTTATATTGTCTTTGTCTGGTTTAGTTATCAGGATAATGATGGCCTCCTAAAGATGTGTTTAAGTATATTCCTTCCTCTTCTATTTTCTGGAAAAGATTATGTACAATTGGTGTTATTTCTTTTTTAAATGTTTGGTAGAAGTCACCAATGAAACCATCTGGGCCTGCAGGGTTTTTTTTTTTTTTTTTTTTTTTTTTTTGCGTGTCTGTGTATGTGTGTGTGGAAAGTTTTAAACTATAAATTCAAGTTATTTAATGTTATAGGACTGCGCAAGCTCTCTATTTTATCTTGGGTGAGTTTTGGCAGTAGGTTTTTGAGAATTGGTTTATTATCTGAGTTGCTGAATTTATTGAGTAGAATTGCTCTTAGTATTCCTTTATTATCCTTTTAATGTCTGCTGGGGTATCTACAGCGATATTCTCTTTTTCATTTCTGATATTGATAATTTGAGTCTTTTCTCTTTTCTTATCAGCATGGCTTAAAGATGATCAATTTTATTGATCTTTTAAAAGGACCAACTTTTTGCTTTATTGGCATTTTTCCTATTATTTTTCTGTTTTCAATTTCACTAGTTTTTATTCTTATATTTATTATTTCCTTCCTTCTGCTTGCTTTAGATTTATTTTGCTCTTTTTTGTTTTTCTAATTTCTTAAAGTAGAAGCTTAGATTATTGTTCTAAGGCCCCTTAAAATTTTCTAACATAAGTATTTAATGCTATACATTTCCCTGTGGGACACTACTTCAACTTTAAGAAAAGAATGTAAATGCTAAGAAGTGTATTAGTCTGTTTTCTGTTACTTATAACAAAATAGCTGAAACTGGATAATTTATAAAGAAATAAAATTTGTTTCTTACAGTTTTGAAGGCTGGGAAGTCCAACATCGAGGGGGTGCATCTGGTGAGGGCCTACTTCCTGGTGGGGACTCTCTGTAGAGTCCCGAGGTGGCATAGGGCATCACATGGCAAGGGGGGCAGGAGCATGTTAATGTGCTCACTTGTTTTCCTTATGAAGCCACTAGTGCAACTCCCAGGATAACCCAGTAATTCATTAACCCATGAATGGGTTAATCATGATCCAATTACCTCTCCAAAACCTCATCTTTTAAATACCATAGTTGGGTTTCCGACCCTCTTAATATTGTTAAAATGGGGATTAAATTTTGATATGAGTTTTTTTGGGGGACATTCAAACTATAGTATCAAGTCATTTTCAAGAAAACAAGTTTCAAGCTGTTTCTGTTGGCCAATTAAATTTAAAAAGCTCGTATTGTGTGCCTGCAGAGTTAGAGGCTACAGAAGGGCTCGGATTTGTTGGATATCCTATACCATCTATTTTCATTCCTATGGCATAATTGTGACCTTGAGACTGGAAGGAAAAGTTAAATTATATTCTACAGAGTCTGTTTGCTATGTCATAGAATAAATGCATAATATATTAGAAAGATCTTCATAAAGTGTTGCCAGTTTGACTTGCTACCACTATTTTTTCAAAACTCCTCATTACTAGGTGACTGGTGTGTTATGATGTTTCAGTCAGAAAACATTTCAGACCCATTACAGCTCCCAAGGGAACTCAATGCTTAGAGACAAATTCAAACTATACATAAAATTCTATTTCTATGATGCTTTTAAGGAGAATTGGTGCAGTGATTAGTCACTGGGGCTCTTGCCTTACACTCTTCCGGATGGTTTGCATTTTGGAGGCCTCCATGGATGAGTGAAGCTTCTCTTTGAGCATCACTCAGATTCCTGTGAGCTGTGTTTACCTTTGGTACTTCAGGTGCTGAGTTTCTTGTGTTCTGGAGATTTGGCAGTGGTCAACAGTGCCTCTTCCCCTCCAGCTAAGTTTTTGTTTGTTGATGGGGGAATTTTCTTTTATTATGATAAAATGTCCATAAAATGAAAGTTGCCGTTTTAACCATTTTTACTTTTTACACTTTTATTTATTTTTTAGAATAAGTTTTTTAAATTTTAATTTTAATCATGTTAAAGTGTTCAGTTCAGTCACGTTAAGTGCATTGACACTGTTGTACAACTATAACCACCATCCATCTCCAGAACTTTCTCATCTTTGCAAACTGAAACTCCGTACCCATTAAACACTAATTACCCGTTTCTGCCTCCCTCCAGCCCCTGGAAAC
>NW_007728693.1:119770-121585 GCF_000696425.1 Galeopterus variegatus | reverse complement strand
AGAGTATTCCATTAAATGTATATATCACATTTTATTTACCCATTCTCCATCAATGGGTAACATTTGGACTGTTTCTATTCTAGCTCATCAGACAGCAACACATTCTGAGTTTCCTCTCAGCATGCTGGAAGGTAGCAGAAAGTGCCTCTGCAGACTTTAAGCTATTAGAAGATCTTGGGTCCGACTTGCTGGCACACTGACCACACATTCACTCTGTCTGTGATACAGAGCTGTGATTCTCCATGGGGGATGGCATGGGCCATATTAGAACCTTATGGGAACTCTTTCAAATGTTATTTCACACTCTTTCTTCCAAGCTGCTTTACTGTTGGGTATGGGGCATAGTCTTAATTGTGTTGGCTAAAAATTTTTTTTTAGAGGAACTGCTGTAGACTCAGACACTTCTGCAATTGGTTCCCTTCATTAACACTTGCAGTTAAAGAGTCTTAATCTTGGCTGGAAACATCCAAACTTGCCCGTTCTTCACAATTCCATATTCACTCTCTGGGGGTTCATTAGTTTTCTCAATGCTTTATTTTTGGTGCACTCTACAGGCTTTTTCTCATGAGGTTGAGGTTCTGTTTGGATCTACCTGTTTCTGCATAGTGGAAGTTGTGTAATTTTGCATTGTTATTGGGTGCCACAGGACAAAGATCAGAGATATCTCATCTTGTTCCAGGGGGTGGAAAAACAGGAGGATTTTAGAGCTGTAGATGGGGGTGGCTAGCATTTCAACTTGTGTGGGCAGAGTTAGCAAAGATGAAGAGGTTTGGTGGTATAGAAGTGGTCAAGGTTGCCTGGAAGATGGAGAAGTAGAGGAGGAAAGAAAAAATATTCCATCCTCTGGAATTCCTTCTTTTTTTCTGGCTTGAATGTCTACCCCCATCAACCTAAATTCGGTTGTAGGTCAAAGTCCTCCCCCAAATAAGAAAGTTTATCCAATACTTTGTTATACCTCTGAGACACCCTGTACAGCTTTATACAGAAATTAAACTTTTTCCCCTCCTTTGAGCCATGGTAGTGTATTCCTGCCTTTCCTGAAAAGTCTGTGAGGTCCTGAAGTCTTTTCCTCCTGGCTTCTGTAGGACCTAATGAACAGTCTAGCACCATAGTTGTTTGAAAAGACATGATTCTTAACTAACCAATGAATAAAAACACTGGAGAATAATTTGAGACATACAGCCATTAAAAGCGCTCTTACAGATGAATCTTTAATGAAATAAAACAAATAGTAGTCCATGGAAAAATAGGCTCCATCATATGATTCAGAGTATTTAATTTTTGTAACCACCTGTTTACCTTCCGTATTTATGTACAGAAAATGTTGGAAAGAATCTTTGCCAAAATGTTAATAGTTGTTATCTCAGAGGGAAATTCTGGATGATTTAAAAGAATTTTTATTTTTCTAGACTGCTTAATTTTGCTTCTGCCCTGCTGTAATGGACCTTATTTCATGAGACAGGCACTGTGACTTTTGTGTGCCTGGCATGGAGCCGACGCCTGGCCCTCGGTCAGTACTTGTTGAATGAATTAGTGTGTGACGAATGTATCAGTGGTGGAAAATGACTACTTAGGGCTTGGAAATCTGTGAGGGAGTTTACAATTCACAAGACAATGTGGAAGTTCTTTACAGTTTGTAAAACAGTAGGCAAAAGCAAATGTGTTTTTAACTGTTATAATCACGGAAAGATTGCTGGCCCAATTCAGTCCTTGGGGTAAGACTACGGCTGCTAGATGAGCTCCTTCCAAATGTTCCCTTGCAGCCGTCATGTTCTGGAAGTCTGGGGCAGGTAACCTGAGCTCATGTTTAACTCG
>NW_007728693.1:117010-118680 GCF_000696425.1 Galeopterus variegatus | reverse complement strand
AGAGGACTGACTGGCCCTGAAGGCCTTTCCAAGGAGTTTTCCCAAATGGGAAAAGTTTGGGGCAATGGGCTGTCTTCCAGCCAACTCCTGAGAGTCCAGGCTGTGTGGTTTTTAGTCACAGAGTAACTATTTTCTCAATAGTTATTGTATGTGTACTGGGCACCAACATTGTCCTAAGGGCTTAGACTGCATCAGTGAAAAAAATTAGAAAGGAACCCTGTCGTCACGGGGCGAATGCAGCAGTCAGAAGATGCGCGAGGACCATCCTCAGCCCGTCACAGGGCATGTGAGAAGGTGCTGGTGCCATGTGAAGAAGCGAGAGCAGAGCCCAGCAAGGGGTCGAGAGTGCCAGGGACGGAGGAGACCAGGCAGCATGTTTAGGAGGATACCTGGGGTTAGTCTTTTAGAAAAGGTCAGATTTAAGCAAAAAAAATAAAAAAGAAAAAGAAAATCCCAACTGTGTGACGGGCAAAAATGCTGAGATTTGTGTGCTCATTTGCACCTGCGAGGATAATAAACTTGAGAAGAGCGAGGTCTGATTACTGACACTGGTTACAGCAAATGCATCGTTCGCGGTGGACCGGTCATGTCCAATCACTAGCCCTCACCCACCACTCTTTTCTCCTTGGTCTTGCTTCTGGAACATTCTACCCTCTTGCCCTTTTCTCCCTCCCCCCACCGGCCATTTCCTTTCTTTCACCTGATTCTTTCAACATTGCTGTTTGCAAGGTTCTGTTCACTCTGCTCGTGTGTATTTCCCCGGGATAATCTGGACTGTGTCAGGGCTTTTACCAGCACTGGTAAACTTCTGACTCTAGACAGTCTCTGGGTTGTATGTGCATCCTGTGCTCCAGTTCTGCCCACCCAGAGCCTCAGCAAATCTAAAACTTGAACCCATCAAGCCTGTTTCCCTTGGGGAATTTCATATTCTGGTAAACAGCCATTCTTTATAGCTAATGACAAAATCAGAAACCNCCTTGCAGCCGTCATGTTCTGGAAGTCTGGGGCAGGTAACCTGAGCTCATGTTTAACTCGGATTTATTTTACTTTAAGTTGTCCCCTTTTAGAGCTAATTTAGCAACACGCATGCCCTTTCTCAAGATTTTTATCAGGTGGTGGTGAACTTTTAACGAATATAATAAAAAACATTTCCCCATCCTAGAACACCGAGGGAATTTGAAATGCAGTTTGACCTCATCAACTTCTTTCATCTGGTCTCTGTAATCAGTTTTATAAAAAGCATATGGCTGCACTGCTATATCTTGATAAAGAACAGTTTTGGTGTCCCATTAAAAAAATTGTTGGAGGACTGTTTTTGATCTTGCAAGATAAAGGGGTGCAGCAGAGAGTGATGGGGGGGTCCATCCCCTCCGAGCCCTATTTTGGGGGCAGTGGGCTGAATGATTCCACCTCAGGCCTGCCCCTTCATTACAGACACAGGGGTGCTGCCTGGGGAGAGTCTTCGATTCATCCCCACAGGGGTGTCTAGACGTCCCTGCCTCAAATCCACATGCATTCGCATGTAGGCTTGAGGCAGCAGCAGCTGGGGTGACATCTATGGGAAATAAAGGACAGAGGTTTGCTCTTGCTGCTGTCTGGTAAGGGGAAAAGAGGACTGACTGGCCCTGAAGGCCTTTCCAAGGAGTTTTCCCAAATGGGAAAAGTTTGGG
>NW_007728693.1:113603-115474 GCF_000696425.1 Galeopterus variegatus | reverse complement strand
TGCATGAGGGTCAAATCCTGGAAGCTAAAGAATTTGTTCTTTATTCCTTAGCAAAAGAGACCATGAAAGGATTTTAAGTAGGTTAGGAAAGAGAGGGGAAGCATCTTACTGAGGCAGATCAGTCTAGCTGCAGGGTGGGTGATGGATTGCAAGAGGAGGGAGCAAGACTGGTGGGAAGGAGATGATAAAATGTTACTAGAATTGGCAGGAGATGAGGGCTTGAAGCACAGCAGAGGGGTGAGGGTGAAGAGGAAAGGGTGAGGTCAGGAGATGTTCAGGGCATGTGATCAAGAATTTGGTGCAGTGCAGTGGAGTGGGGGTGGAGGTGGAGGTGGGTGTGCGGAAGGGCCTGAGCCAGGTGTGCTCAGCTTCTCCTGCATCTGAACAGCTGCTAGCCCCTCCTGGTTGTATGTTTTCAACTTCTTAGAAAAAGAAATGCTTAGTATAAAAGTCCTTCACATTTATTGCAGAATATAGAATGTATATAGAATGTAGAAAAAAGAATATGCAGGAAAAGTTTGTGTAATTCTACCTTTCACTGATAATCGCTATTAATATGTTGGTATATGCACATATATTAACATATATACAGAAACATATAGAATATGCATATGGTTTATATGGTGCATGTGTATCAACATGTATACATTACATATCTGAGTAATATACATAGTGGGTATACGGTATACATGGTGTGTGCGTCTATATGTGTATCATTTTAACGGCAACATAGCAGTTTTATCTACCTATCCATTCCATAATTAATTCAACCGCTTCCTTATTGCCGAACATTTATGTTGCTTCTGAATTTTACAAGACCAGGGAGAGAGGAAACTCAGGCCTCCTGTGAATGAGAGCTGGGAGCCATCTGGAACCCAGATATCTATACTGTCTTCTCCTAGCTCTTGAAGGCCACGTGGCCGTGCCTCCTGTGATTTTCCTGATGCTAATTCCACACCCCCCCCGACCCCAGCCCCCATGGTTTTCTTTCCCTTCTCAAACGTGGCGACCAGTCCAACACAGACCCACGCTCTACACTTTCAACTCTGGCACCCCCAGAAGTCTCTGTGTCTCTAGAGATAGAATGTGACGATCCAGATCTTCCTTCTGCCAGGCCATGGAAGTCCCTGGCCAGTGAACTGGTTGACTGTCTTGAGACCCCATTTGTCCTTAGCTCTGTCAGTCAATCTTTTGTTTGTCAAACAGGTGCTACAATTTTCCACCTGGGATATGGGTATTTTTTCTTGCAGTTCATTTCTCAACGTTCTTTCTTAGATGTGTTTATCTCTCTTCATCCTCACTGATGAAGTAGCCTTCATTCAGTTCTTTGTTACTTCTCACCTGGATTAGCACTCCTTACAGGTCTTCATGCTTCTGGTGACAGCCCTTCCTGTCCTGTTCTCTCTGCCCCGTCAACAGAGAGATCTGTCTACACGAAATGCAAGCCTGGCTAAGACCCTTCTCTGTTTTAAGTCTTCCACTAGCTCCTGATAACCTTCTGGATAAAGCCCGAGTCCTAACAGGGCAGCATAGAGTCTTTCAATGTGGCTCCATCTCTCTCTGCATCCTTGTCTCTGGTGACAACCCCCTGACAACCTGTGTTCCAGCCATGCCCTGGGGGATTTCGGAAGTGCCATGATTTCTCAAGTACCCATGCCTTTGACAGACGGTGCCTCTGCCTGGGACGTCTGGCTCACCTTCTCCTTCTGGGGCAAAATGTTACCTGCTCTTCAAGAATCACTGAAGTGTCACCTCTTCTATTTTGCTTTCCTGTACACTTCTCTGGGTCAGGTTAGTTTTTCTTTCTTTCTTTCTTTCTTTCTTTCTTTCTTTCTTTCTTTCTTTCTTTCTTTCTTTCTTTCTTTCTTTCT